>NC_143039.1:14405000-14462500 GCF_057628025.1 Oncorhynchus mykiss
AGAAAAAGCTATGGACCTCGTTCTTAGCAGGGCGTTGTGAGTGAAAGGAGGCTGGGTTGTCCCGCGTGGAGTCTTTAATCTGGGGTCGGGGGTGAGAGGTCACCACCTCTTTAGAAGACGGCTCACTCTGTAGACCAGATGGACAGACAGACAGACAGACAGACAGACAGACAGACAGACAGACAGACAGACAGACAGACAGACAGACAGACAGACAGACAGACAGATAGACAGACAGACAGACAGACAGACAGATAGATAGACCAACCAACCGACAGACAGACAGACAGACCGACAGATAGACAGACCGACAGATAGACAGACAGACAGATATAGCATGTGAGGCAGACAGTACGAAGTAGCAGTGTGTGTGTGTGTGTGTGTGTGTGTGTGTGTGTGTGTGTGTGTGTGTGTGTGAGAGAGAGAGAGAGAGAGAGATCAGGAGAGAGACAGTACATTAGCAATAATGTGAGTTAGGCCAGATACTGTAGCCTCAAAGTGAGCTACACAGACACACATATGCACATACACGCACACACACACAGCTGTCAGTCAATTATTGACACTGACCCTGGTCGTGTCTTCAGTGCAGTCCTCTCTGGACGATCCCACAGAGTGTCCTACGGGGTGTCTGGTGAGGGTGCGGTGCTGAAGCTGGGGGGAGAGCATCTGCAGACTGCTAGCCCTGGTGGGCAACCCCTGACCCACCATTAAGCCCCCCTCACTACCCCCTCCACCCCCACCTCCGTGGGACCTGTGGCGCTCACTCCTCCTCACGTACATGGAGTGGCGGTGAGGCCTCTGCTGGGAAGAGAAGGGACTGGTGTAGCCCAGGCCGTAGGGGTAGGACTCATGGGGGGAGGCCAGGGTGTGAGCTCCGTGGTTCCCCCCACCATCCCCTTCTCCTCCTGGGTCAAGAAGCTCCGGGCCCGGGGCCAAGGTCTCCTCTGGAGCTTTGTGTCTGGAAGAGGAGGCGCGTCGGCAGGACGAGTCCAGGGTGGAGCTCTCCAGACGGGGGTTGTTGCCGCGGGACGAGGGGCTGTGACCGGAGGAGTGGCCGGTGTGGCTGGATGTGTGTCCAGAAGTGTGGCGTTCGCTGTGGCGGGGGACCTGGGGACTTCCAGGGGGGGCGTGGCCAGAAGAGTGTCGTTCGCTGTGGCGGGGGGCCTGGGGACTTCCAGGGGGGGCGTGGCCAGAAGAGTGGCGTTCGCTGTGGCGGGGGACCTGGGGACTTCCAGGGGGTGCGTGGCCAGAAGAGTGGCGTTCGCTGTGGCGGGGGACCTGGGGACTTCCAGGTGGGGCATTGAGGTTCAGGTCCAGGCAGCTGAAATAAAGTATAGACTGACATCAACCATGAGTACAACAATACACATATTTACTAACCATCAGACCTAAATAAAACTCTAATTCTCAACGAGAATACAATGTTCAGATCTGGCCTCAGGGGACTACACATTTCCAAATACACACCATCACTAAGACTACACAAAATCAATAAGCTAGCATGCCCTTCAAACATTCATTAACCATTCCCTGACAGCTCTCACTCTCTCTAGGTTAACCATTCCCTGACAGCTCTCTCTCTCTCTCTAGGTTAACCATTCCCTGACAGCTCTCTCTCTCTCTCTCTAGGTTAACCATTCCCTGACAGCTCTCTCTCTCTCTCTCTATGTTAACCATTCCCTGACAGCTCTCTCTCTAGGTTAACCATTCCCTGACAGCTCTCTCTCTCTCTCTCTCTCTATGTTAACCATTCCCTGACAGCTCTCTCTCTCTCTCTCTCTATGTTAACCATTCCCAGACAGCTCTCTCTCTCTCTCTCTAGGTTAACCATTCCCTGACAGCTCTCTCTCTCTCTAGGTTAACCATTCCCTGACAGCTCTCTCTCTCTCTCTCTAGGTTAACCATTCCCTGACAGCTCTCTCTCTCTCTCTCTCTAGGTTAACCTTTTTGTGATAGGGGGCAGCATTTTCACTTTTGGATGAATAGCGTGCCCAGAGTGAACTGCCTCCTCCTCTGTCCCAGATGCTGATATCTGCATATTATTATTGGATGGAAAACACTATGAAGTTTCTAAAACTGTTTGAATGATGTCTGTGAGTTTAATAGAACTCATATGGCAAAAACCTGAGAGAAATCCAACCAGGAAGTGGGATATCTGAGTTTGTAGTTTTTTAAAGCTTGGCCTACCGAATATACACATTGAGATATGGATAAAGTTGCACTTCCTACGGCTTCCACTAGATGTCAACCGTCTTTAGAAACTTGAATGAGGATTCTACTATAAAGGAGGGGCTCATGAGACCTCTTTGAGTCAGTGGTCTGGCAGAGAGCCTTGGTCTCATGACGCGCGCTCCCGACAGAGTTACCTCTCGTTCCAGTGCTTTTTTTTCAGACAAAGGAATTCTCTGGTTGGAACATTATTGATGTTTTATGTTAAAAACATCCTAAAGATTGATTCCATACATCGTTTGACATGTTTCTAAAGGACTGTAACAGAATTTTTCGAGTTTTTGTCTGGACGAAGTGCCTGCGCCTCATGAAGATGGATTACTGGGCTGAACATGCTAACAACAAGTGGCTATTTGGACATAAATGATGGAAATTTATGGAACAAATCAGTCATTTATTGTCGAACTGGGATTTCTGTGAGTGCCTTCGGATGAAGATCATCAAAGGTAAGTGAATATTTATGGTGTAATTTCTAACTTTGTTGACTCCAAAATGGCGGATATTCCTCTGGCTGTTTTGGGTTCTGAGCTTCGTTCTCAGATTATGCTTTTTCCGTAAAGTAAAAAAAAAATCTGACAGTGGCATTAAGGAGAAATCTATCTTTAATTCTGTGAATAACAGTTGTATCTTTTATCAATGTTTATTATGAGTATTTCTGCAAAATCACCGGATGTTTTTGAATCAAAACATTACTGCACGTAACGCGCCAATGTAAACTGAGATTCTTTTTATATAAATATGCACATCATCGAAAAAAAATGTATTGTGTAACATGATGTCCTATGAGTGTCATCTGATGAAGATCATCAAAGGTTAGTGATTAATTTTATCTATATTTCAGATTTTTGTGACTCCTCTCTTTGGCTGGAAAATGGCTGTGTGTTTTTGTGACTTGATTCTGACCTAACATAATCATATGTTGTGCTTTCACTGTAAATCATGTTTCAAATCGGAAACGATGGGTAGATTAACAAGATGTTTATCTTTCATTTTCTGTATTGGACTTGTCAATGTGTGAAAGTTACATATTTCAAAAAAATATTTTAGAATTTTGCGCGCTGCCTTTTCAGCGGAATGTTTTCAGCGGAATGTTTTCAGCGGAATGTTTTCAGCGGAATGTTTTCAGCGGAATGTTTTCAGCGGAATGTTTTCCGCTAAGCGGAACCCCTGCCCTAGAAAGGTTAACCATTTCCTGACAGCTCTCTCTCTCTCTATAGGTTAACCATCCCCTGAAGGCTCTCTCTCTATGTTACCTGGCAGGGAAGAAGCGGGCGGAGATTCCAGGGGTTGCCGAAGGGTCGTCGGGGTGCACGCCCCTCACCCCATCTCCAAGGTTACCACCCACAGACTTGGCATTGTTGCTCAAGGCGCTGTGGCTCTTGGACAGGCTCAGGTAGGAGCTGGAACTCTTGGAGGAGCTGTGGGTGGAGTCTATGTTGTGTCCACCATGGCGGCCATGTTGTTTCTCCATGGTATTGGTCTTGCCCTCCAGAAAGGAAGAGTGTCGTCCCTGCCCTACTGGAAATATTCAAATGTAAAAAATGGGCTGGCAATGCATGTATAAGTAGTCTTGCTTGAGGCAGCTTTATGTTCAAGTATACCTCCTGGACAGGATTCTAGTCTAGAGCATTTTTCATTTTAAGTGTTAAGGAAAGGGTATGTATTAATCTTATGTGCATGTTTCAGTAGGGTGGCCCCGGACCTTGCTGTTGCTGCTGCTGAGAGCGGGAGGTGGACTTCACGTACATGGCTCCAGGGCCCTGCTGGTCAGGAGCCTTGGCCCCTGGGGGCCCAACACCAACCAGGTTGAAGTCAAACTGTGTCGTGCCCTTTAAAATAAAGAGAAGACAAGAGAAGATAAAACAAGACAAGATAATAACTTTATTGTCCCCAATCACGGGAAAATGTTGTTTTCAGCCTTGTGCATTTAGATGAAAATGCATGTCAAGAATAAACACAGGTCAAGACAAAGACAGTTGGAAAAACAAACTAAATTAATACAATTTATGTAAACAAGTGTAGTTTGCTCCATAAGGAGCTGAATAAGTCAATGGAAGTAGAGGTCCTGACGTTGTTTACCTTGGTGTCCTTGGGGCTGAGCAGGTGTGGCATGTTGTTGTTGACCAAGTCCTTATTACAGGTGATGGAGCGGTTGAGGGTCTGGGTCATGTAAGCCTTGGGGTGGAGGGTGGGGCTCAGGCTGGACGACACAGGCTTGTTGCCGTTCAGGAAGCTGTCGTTGCCTAGGTGAAGGTCGCCATGACGAGGTAGGCTGGAACATTCCTTACTGTTAGAGTGACGGTGACCCGAGCTCTTACTGCCGTGGCTTCTATATGGGGGAGGGAGGGAGGGAGGGAGATCGAAATATATTGAGATTGAGAGATATTGAGAGGTACAGGTATAGCTAATCCATATATCTAAGTAGCTTATTTTATCTGTGCAAGAACAACATAGCCAGATGTGAAACCATGCAGTATCCAGAACCTAACCAGACCCCATTCAGTATCCAGAACCTAACCAGACCCCATTCAGTATCCAGAACCTAACCAGACCCCATTCAGTATCCAGAACCTAACCAGACCCCATTCAGTATACAGAACCTAACCAGACCCCATTCAGTATCCAGAACCTAACCAGACCCCATTCAGTATCCAGAACCTAACCAGACCCCATTCAGTATACAGAACCTAACCAGACCCCATTCAGTATCCAGAACCTAACCAGACCCCATTCAGTATCCAGAACCTAACCAGACCCCATGCAGTATCCAGAACCTAACCAGACCCCATTCAGTGTCCAGAACCTAACCAGACCCCATTCAGTATCCAGAACCTAACCAGACCCCATTCAGTATCCAGAACCTAACCAGACTCCATTCAGTGTCCAGAACCTAACCAGACCCCATTCAGTATCCAGAACCTAACCAGACCCCATTCAGTGTCCAGAACCTAACCAGACCCCATGCAGTATCCAGAACCTAACCAGACCCCATTCAGTGTCCAGAACCTAACCAGACCCCATGCAGTATCCAGAACCTAACCAGACCCCATTCAGTATCCAGAACCTAACCAGACCCCATTCAGTATCCAGAACCTAACCAGACCCCATTCAGTATCCAGAACCTAACCAGACCCCATTCAGTATCCAGAACCTAACCAGACCCCATTCAGTATCCAGAACCTAACCAGACCCCATTCAGTGTCCAGAACCTAACCAGACCCCATGCAGTATCCAGAACCTAACCAGACCCCATTCAGTGTCCAGAACCTAACCAGACCCCATGCAGTATCCAGAACCTAACCAGACCCCATTCAGTGTCCAGAACCTAACCAGACCCCATTCAGTATCCAGAACCTAACCAGACCCCATTCAGTATCCAGAACCTAACCAGACCCCATTCAGTATCCAGAACCTAACCAGACCCCATTCAGTATCCAGAACCTAACCAGACCCCATTCAGTATCCAGAACCTAACCACACCACTCGTGGTGTCCAGTGCAGTGCTGACCTGGTGGCCACGGGGTTCTGACAAGAACAACAACAACAACAACAACATCAACACCAACAACCCCCTACAGTGCTGACCTGGTGGGCACAGTGTTCTCCATGTGGCTGTGGGGCTTCCTCTTGGAGGAGCGTGGGGGGTTAGGGGAGGGTGGTGCTGGGGCGGGCTGCTCCAGGAGGCGGAGGGGCTGGAAGGCTGGGTGGTTCAGACTCTGTTCTGTCAGGTAGCGGTCAGAAGGGACCAGCAACAACAGGTTCTAGAGAGGGAGGAGACAGACCACAGGGGTTTAGGACACAGTTCTGTATTACAGTTTGACAATAAAAAAGGTAAATCACAAAACTCTCTATACATAAATACATACATAAATATATATATATATATATATACGGTACCAGTCAAATGTTTGGACACACCTACTCATTCAAGTTGTTTTTCTGTATTTTTACTATTTTCTACATTGTAGAATAATAGTGAACACATCAAAACTATGAAATAACACATATGGAATCATGTAGTTAACCAAAAAGGGTTAAATAAATCCGTTTTGCACACTCTTGGCATTCTCTCAACCAGCTTCATGAGGGAGTCACCTGGAATTAATTTAAATGAACAGGTGTGCCTTGTTAAAGGTTCATTTGTGGAATGTCTTTCCTTCTTAATGTGTTTGAGCCAATCAGTTGTGACAAGGTAGGGGTGGTATACAGAAGATATCCCTATTTGGTAAAAGACCAAGTCCATTTTATGGCAAGAACAGCTCAAATAAGCAAAGAGAAATGACAGTCCATCATTACTTTAAGACATAAAGGTTGGTCAATCTAGAACATTTCAAGAACTTTTTAAAGTGTCTTCAAGTGCAGTCGCAAAAACCATCGAGTGCTATGATGAAACTGGGCTCTCATGAGGACCGCCACAGGAAAGGAAGACCCAGAGTTACTCTGCAACTGGATCCTGGACTTCCTAACGGGCTGCCCCCAGGTGGTAAGGGTAGGTAACAACACATCCGCCACGCTGATCCTCAACCCGGGGGCCCCTCAGGGGTGTGTGCTCAGTCCCCTCCTGTACTCCCTGCTCACCCATGACTGCACGGCCAGGCACGACTCCAACCCTATCATTAAGTTTGCCGATGACACAATAGTGGTAGGCCTGATCACCGATAACAATGAGACAGCCTATAGGGAGGAGGTCAGAGACCTGTCCGTGTGGTGCCAGGACAACAATCTCTCCCTGAACGTGATCAAGACAAAGGAGATGATTGTGGACTACAGGAAAAAGAGGACCGAGCACACCCTCATTCTCATTGACGGGACTGTAGTGGAGCAAGTTGAAAGCTTCAAGTTCCTTGGTGTCCACATCACCAACAAACTAACATGGTCCAAGCACACCAAGACAGTCGTGAAGAGGGTATGACAAAACCTATTCCCCCTCAGGAGACTGAAAATATTTGGCATGGGTCCTCAGATCCTTAAAAGGTTCTACAGCTACACCATCGAGAGCATCCTGACTGGTTGCATCACTGCCTGGTACGGCAACTGCTCGGCCTCCGACGCAAGGCGGGTAGCGTGTACAGAGGGTAGCGTGTACAGCTCGGTACATCACTGGGGCAAAGCTTCCTGCAATCCAGGACGTCTATACCAGGCGGTGTCAGAGGAAGGCCCTAAAATTGTCAAAATTGTTATTTTACTGCTGCTATTTAATTATTTGTTACTTTATTTATTTTTTAGGTATTTAAAAAAAATGGCATTGTTGGTTAAGGGCTTGTAAGTAAGCATTTCACGGTAAGGTCTACCTACACCTGTTGTATTCAGTGCATGTGACAAATACAATTTGATTTGATTTGAAATACAGAAAAACCCTTGAATGAGAAGGTGTGTCCAAACTTTAGGCTGGTAATGTTTATATAATCAAACGTTTATTTTATTATCATTAAACTATAGTTCAAGTCAAATATATTGTTTTGTATATAGAGTGAAGCACATTTACATTTGAGTAATTTAACAGACACTCTCATCTAGAGCAACTTACAAATAGTGAGTTCATACATTTTCATAGTGGTCCTCCGTGGGAATTGAACCCACAACCCTGGCGTTGCAAGCGCCGTGCTCTACTAACTGAGCTACAGCGTTCTTAACGCAGAGCTCTACATCTGTTGGTTACAGAATTCATTATCACGCGCTGTATAGAAATGCTAGAGACTCAGACCATTATAAAAACAACTGTCGTGGCTTTTCACCATGTCGATCCAGAGACAGAGAGATGGGTGGGAGGGTTTATCACACCATTCATCTCCTGAGGAAAGTGTGATGTACTGTAGGCCTCGCTCACAGCAGAGTACTGACTGACCCACAGCTTTAGTCATAGACATACATTAGCTAGCAAGACTAGTCTAGTTTGAGCCTGCAGGACCCAGAATACCTTCCATCAGCAGGACTAGTCTAGTTTGAGCCTGCAGAATCCAGAATACCTTCCATTAGCAGGACTAGTCTAGTTTGAGCCTGCAGAATCCAGAATACCTTCCATTAGCAGGACTAGAATACCTTCCATTAGCAGGACTAGTCTAGTTTGAGCCTGGAGAATCCAGAATACCTTCCATTAGCAGGACTAGTCTAGTTTGAGCCTGTTGGACCCAGAATACCTTCCATTAGCAGGACCAGAATACCTTCCATTAGCAGGACTAGTCTAGTTTGAGCCTGGAGAATCCAGAATACCTTCCATTAGCAGGACTAGTCTAGTTTGAGCCTGTTGGACCCAGAATACCTTCCATTAGCAGGACCAGAATACCTTCCATTAGCAGGACTAGTCTAGTTTGAGCCTGCAGGATCCAGAATACCTTCCATTAGCAGGACTAGTCTAGTTTGAGCCTGTTGGACCCAGAATACCTTCCATTAGCAGGACCAGAATACCTTCCATTAGCAGGACTAGTCTAGTTTGAGCCTGCTGGACCCAGAATACCTTCCATTAGCAGGACTAGAATACCTTCCATTAGCAGGACCCAGAATACCTTCCATTAGCAGGACTAGTCTAGTTTAGGCCTGGAGGACCCAGAATACCTTCCATTAGCAGGACTAGAATACCTTCCATTAGCAGGACTAGAATACCTTCCATTAGCAGGACTAGAATACCTCCCATTAGCAGGACTAGTCTAGTTTGAGCCTGGAGGATCCAGAATACCTTCCATTAGCAGGACTAGTCTAGTTTGAGCCTGGAGGACCCAGAATGTGCTAATACTGGCAATACCAATTGTGTGTCTCTGTCTGTGCGTGTGTGTGTGTGTGTGTGTGTGTGTGTGTTACCTTCATCAGATCCAGCATGAGGCCACTCAGGATGGCCAGGTACCTCCGCTCCAGGGTTGTAGGGTGATTCACTGAGGGGAACTGCTGACACACACGCACACGTACAGTTGTGAGGTTTCAGAGTGCAGTGTCTTTGTTGAGATTCAGATGTGTCTGACTGGAGTTGACAGGAGGCTTAGCTGACTGTTGTGTCTTAGGCCAGACATGCTGCTAACGGGCCTAACACAGCTTTCACTATAGCAGGTACATGATTACCACCCCTCCCATGGATCTCTGTGTGGGAGTCTGGTGGACATGCATGTTTCTGTCTGTCTGAATGTGTGTATCTCTGTGTGGGAGTGCATCAGGAGGCTGGTGGACATGCATGTTTCTGTCTGTCTGAATGTGTGTATCTCTGTGTGGGAGTGCATCAGGAGGCTGGTGGACATGCATGTTCCTGTCTGTCTGAATGTGTGTATCTCTGTGTGGGAGTGCATCAGGAGGCTGGTGGACATGCATGTTTCTGTCTGTCTGAATGTGTGTATCTCTGTGTGGGAGTGCATCAGGAGGCTGGTGGACATGCATGTTCCTGTCTGTCTGAATGTGTGTATCTCTGTGTGGGAGTGCATCAAGAGGCATGAATGTCCACCAGCCTCCACACTGTGGTATTTCACCCAGTAGATTTGAGAGTTTATCAAAATTGGGTTTGTTTTTGAATTCTTTGTGGATCTGTGTAATCTGAGGGAAATATGTGTCTCTAATATGGACATACATTGGGCAGGAAGTTAGTAAGTGCAGCTCAGTTTCCACCTCATTTTGTGGGCAATGAGCACATAGCCTGTCTTCTCTTGAGAGCCAGGTCTGCCTACGGCGGCCTTTCTCAATAGCAAGGCTATGCTCACTGAGTCTGTACATAGTCAAAGCTTTCCTTAATTTTGGGTCAGTCACATTGGTGAGGTATTCTGCCACTGTGTACTCTCTGTTTAGGACCAAATAGCATTCTAGTTTGCTCTGTTTTTTTGTTAATTCTTTCCTGTGTCAAGTAATTATCTTTTTGTTTTCTCATGATTTGCTTGGGTCTAATTGTGTTGCTGTCCTGGGGCTCTGTGGGGTGTGTTTGTGTTTGTGAACAGAGCCCCAGGACCAGCTTGCTTAGGGAACTCTTCTCCAGGTTCATCTTTCTGTAGGTGATGGCTTTGTTATGGAAGGTTTGGGAAACATTAGGTGGTTGTAGAATTTAACAGCCCTTTTCTGGATTTTGATCATTAGTTGGTATCGGCCTAATTCTGCTCTGCATGCATTATTTGGTTCTACATTGTACACGGAGGATATTTTTGAAAAATTCTGCATGCAGAGTCTCAATTTGGTGTTTGTCCCACTTTGTGAAGTCTTGGTTGGTGAGCGGACCCCAGACCTCACAACCATAAAGGGCTCTATGGCTGATTCAAATATATATATATATATATATATATATATATTTTTTTTTTTTTGAATTTTACCCCCATTTTCTCCCCAATTTCGTAGTATCCAATTGTTGTAGTAGCTACTATCTTGTCTCATCGCTACAACTCCCGTACGGGCTCGGGAGAGACGAAGGTTCTTTAACACAGCGCACATCCAACCCGGAAGCCAGCCGCACCAATGCGCCGGAGGAAACACCGTGCACCTGGACACCTTGGCTAGCGTACACTGCGCCCAGCCCGCCACAGGAGTCGCTGGTGCGCGATGAGACAAGGACACCCCTACCGACCAAGCCCTCCCTAACCCGGGCGACGCTAGGCCAATTGTGCGTCGCCCCACGGACCTCCCGGTCGCGGCCGGTTACGACAGAGCCTGGGCGCGAACCCAGGACTCTGATGGCACAGCTGGCGCTGCGCCACCCGGGAGGCCCTTGATTCAAATATTTTTAGCCAGATCCTAATTGGTATGTTGAATTTTATGCTCCTTTTGATGGCATAGAATGCCCTTCTTGCCTTGTCTCTCAGATCGTTCACAGCTTTGTGGAAGTGACCTGTGGTCCCGTTGTTTAGGTCGAGGTATGTATAGTTTATTGTGTGCTCTAGGGCAACAGTGTCTAGATGGAATTTGTATTTGTGGTCCTGGCGACTGGACCTTTTTTGGAACACCATTATTTTGGTCTTACTGAGATTTACTGTCAGGGCCCAGGTCTGTCAGAATCTGTGCAGAAGATCTAGGTGCTGCTGTAGGCCCTCCTTGGTTGGTGACAGAAGCACCAGATCATCAGCAAACAGTAGACATTTGACTTCAGATTCTAGTTGTCTCTCTCGCTCTCTCTCTCTCTCTGCCACTCTCTCTCTGTCTGCCTCTCTGTCTCTCTGCCTCTCTCTCTCTCGGTCTCTCTGTCTGTCTGTCTCTCTCTGTCTCTCTGTCAGTCTCTCTCTCTCTCTGCCTCTCTGTTTCTCTGTCTCTCTCTCTCTCTGTCTATCTATCTCTGTCACTCTGTCTCTGTCTCTCTGTCTCTCTCTCTGTCACTCTGTCTCTCTCTCTCTCTCTCAGTCTCTCTCTGTCTCTCAGTCTCTCTGTCTCTCTCTCTCTCTCTCTCTCTGTCTCTCAGTCTCTATGTCTCTCTGTCTCTCTGTCTCTCTCTCTCAGTCTCTCTGTCTCTCTCTCTTCTACAGTAACACTGAACACCACCATAACATGATGACTCAATCCATTCAGTCACGGACCACACTGGGAAGACAGCCACCAGGACTCACACAGATAGATAGGTGGGAAAGAGAAAGAGGAGAAATGGAGAGAGAGAGGGAAGGAGAGAAGAGAGATGGAAAGAGAGAGAGGGAAGGAGAGGAGAGAGATGGAGAGAGAGAGAGGGAAGGAAGGAGAGGAGAGAGATGGAGAGAGAGAGAGAGGGAAGGAGAGGAGAGAGATGGAGAGAGAGAGAGAGAGAGAGAGAGGGAAGGAGAGGAGAGAGGTGGAGAGAGAGAGAGAGGGAAGGAGAGGAGAGAAGAGAGATAGAGAGAGAGGGAATGAGAGGAGAGAGAGAGGGAATGAAGGAAGGAGAGGAAAGAGATGGAGAGAGAGAGAGGGAAGGAGAGGAGAGAGATAGACAAGATGGAAAGAGAGGAGAGAGAATGTAGAGGGAGGGAGAGGTGGGATAGGTAGAGGTAGAGAGGAAGAAATGGGAGAGGAGAGGAAAGCGGAGATGGAGTGTGAGATGACGACAGAACAGCTCAACAGATCGACCCCAGAGTTGACCTTACCCGTAGTCCATGGAAGCGAGGGTTGTTGTAGAAGAGCTTCATCTGTTCAGCAGGTAGAGGACCCAGGACCTTCTGGATGGTAAAGAGTTGATCTATCTCACTCTCCCCTGGGAACAGAGGCTGGCCATCACTCAGCTCCCCCAGGATACAACCCACTGACCACATGTCTACAGCCTTACCATAGGGGGCCCTGGGGTGGAGGGGATAGAGAGAGGGAGACAGAGAGAGAGAGAGAGAGAGAGAGAGAGAGAGAGAGAGAGAGAGAGAAAACAGCTTAAGTGATGCATTTGTAAAACTGAACCAGAAGAGTACATTCAGAATAACAAGGACAGAAGATGATGATGATGGTGATGATGATGATGATGATGATGATGATGATGATGATGATGATGATGTTGGTTCAGCAGAAGGTGATGAACACAATGACAGAAAGGAGAGAGAGAAGGAGAGAGAGAGGAGAGAGAGAGAGAGAGAACGAGAGAGGTTGGCTGAGAGAAGAGAGGAGAAGAGAGGAGAGAGAGAAAGAGAGAGAGGTTGGCTGAGAGAAGAGAGGAGAAAGAGAGAGGAGAGAGAGAGAGAGAGAGAGAGGGGTTGGCTGAGAGAAGAGAGGAGAAGAGAGAAGAGAGGAGAGCGCCGCTGAGACTGAGGAAGAGTGATGAAGAGAGAAAATATTTGCGTGGGCGGAATTCAAATACCAAGAGTCAATAAATGTAACAGTTGATTTAGTTGCTGTGGGAGAGGAAGGAGCCCCACCACATGATGCTCCATTATCTAGACGATCAAATGGACACAGTAACCTCCCTGTGTCTGTAGTATACACATGAAAACAGGATTTATCAAGGCCAGACTAATACACATGTTCACTGAAATATTCAGAGAAGGATATATGTATGTATGGACTGACAGCTATGCAGACAAACAGACACTTAACAATGTACACACACAACACATGCACGCACCTACACACACACAGCCCAATACACGCAACAATACAAACATACACACAAGAATACACGCACCAATACAATCACACACACGCACAAACACACACACCAATACACACACCAATACAAACACACACACCAATACAAACACACACACACACACACACACACACACACACACACACACATACACCAATACACACACCAATACAAGCACACACACACACACACACACACACACACACACCAATACAAACACACACACACACACACACAGCGCCTCTTACACACCCATACACACACAGGTCCAGTAGGTTTAATGGGACTCACCCCAGCAGTAGCTCAGGAGAGCGGTACCACCTAGTGGCTACATACTCAGTGTAGTTGGCATCACTTCCCTCTGACAGGTTGCGGGCAAAGCCTACAGGAAACCAGGCCAGAGAGAGACAGAGGAAGTCATGAACAGATACTGACTCAAAGCCTACAGGAAACCAGGCCAGAAACAGACAGAGGAAGTCATGAACAGATACTGACGCAAAGCCTACAGGAAACCAGGCCAGAAACAGACAGAGGAAGTCATGAACAGATACTGACTCAAAGCCTACAGGAAACCAGAGAGAGACAGAGGAAGTCATGAACAGATACTGACTCAAAGCCTACAGGAAACCAGGCCAGAGAGAGACAGAGGAAGTCATGAACAGATACTGACTCAAAGCCTACAGGAAACCAGAGAGAGACAGAGGAAGTCATGGACAGATACTGACCATTGCTTACCAGGGAGACTGAGATCGTCATACATCTAATGTACTGAGTTAATGACTCTGTTAGAAGTGACATATTTCTACTTACCAAAATCACAGAGTTTGAGAACATCCTCAGAGCTGATGAGGAGGTTTTCAGGCTTGATGTCTGAGGAGAAACAGAGGAGACCAGTTTTCACACGCGGCAGCAGTCTGGTACTTGGCAAAACCAAAAGTCAGACCAAACCATCTCTGCTGGGAGGCCCTGCCTCTGACTCAACACGTCATCGTAGCATAACGAAAGGAAAAGGTGACCTCGTTCTAGTAAAGGTAAGAGTTCCTCACCTCTGTGTACGATCTCATTCTTATGGCACCAGTGGATGGCTTTGATCAGCTGGTAGATGTAGTTCCTGGCTTTGTCAGGGGGTGCTCCGTTAGGCAGTTCCTCCAGCAACTCCAGCATGTTCTGGAACACAGAATCCACAGTACTACTGTCAATCACAGCTACAACTACACTACCCACAATGCTCTGTATAACATGTGCCACAAATCCAACCCCCTTAGCAAAACAGGTTAGATACTATGGCAGTATTCTAAAAGGGAACCTGCTGACGTAAACAGTAGCTAAGTATATCACATGATGATTTATCATCCAATCATCAGCGGATCCCAGCCATCCCTAGAAAGTAGTGGACATTTCTAGACTGTTCTGGTTTATTAAACGATATCATTAAAAAGGTTCCTCCTCTAGGTATTCACTGACCCTCTCCACATATTCAAAGACCAGGTAGAGTTTCCCTCTCCTCCTGAAAGCCTCTTTGAGTTCCACGATGTTCTCCTGTTTCAGCGTCCGCAGCATCTTCAGCTCCCTCAGCGTGGTCTCTTTAACCTCCTCATTCTCCTCGCTGTCCTTAAACTTCTTTATGGCCACCAGCTCATTGGTCTCCTGGAAAACAGCATGTCAAGAGTGTCACTCTGAGGGATCCTGTCAGTGGAGGCTGCTGAGGGGAGGACGGCTCATAATAATGGCTGGAACGAAGCGAATGGAACGGCATCAAACCCATCCATGTTATTTGTCACATGCGCTGAATACAACAGGTGTAGTAGACCTGACAGTGAAATGCTGAATACAACAGGTGTAGTAGACCTGACAGTGAAATGCTGAATACAACAGGTGTAGTAGACCTGACAGTGAAATGCTGAATACAACAGGTGTAGTAGACCTGACAGTGAAATGCTGAATACAACAGGTGTAGTAGACCTGACAGTGAAATGCTGAATACAACAGGTGTAGTAGACCTGACAGTGAAATGCTGAATACAACAGGTGTAGTAGACCTGACAGTGAAATGCTGAATACAACAGGTGTAGTAGACCTGAGAGTGAAATGCTGAATACAACAGGTGTAGTAGACCTGAGAGTGAAATGCTGAATACAACAGGTGTAGTAGACCTGACAGTGAAATGCTGAATACAACAGGTGGAGACCTGAGAGTGAAACGCTGACTTACAAGCCCTTAACCAACAGGTGTAGTAGACCTGACAGTGAAACGCTGACTTACAAGCCCTTAACCAACAGGTGTAGTAGACCTGACAGTGAAACGCTGACTTACAAGCCCTTAACCAACAGGTGTAGTAGACCTGACAGTGAACCACTGACTTACAAGCCCTTAACCAACAGGTGTAGTAGACCTGACAGTGAAACGCTGACTTACAAGCCCTTAACCAACAGGTGTAGTAGACCTGACAGTGAAACGCTGACTTACAAGCCCTTAACCAACAGGTGTAGTAGACCTGACAGTGAAACGCTGACTTACAAGCCCTTAACCAACAGGTGTAGTAGACCTGACAGTGAAACGCTGACTTACAAGCCCTTAACCAACAGGTGTAGTAGACCTGACAGTGAAACGCTGACTTACAAGCCCTTAACCAACAGGTGTAGTAGACCTGACAGTGAAACGCTGACTTACAAGCCCTTAACCAACAGGTGTAGTAGACCTGACAGTGAAACGCTGACTTACAAGCCCTTAACCAACAGGTGTAGTAGACCTGACAGTGAAACGCTGACTTACAAGCCCTTAACCAACAGGTGTAGTAAACCTGACAGTGAAACGCTGACTTACAAGCCCTTAACCAACAGGTGTAGTAGACCTGACAGTGAAACGCTGACTTACAAGCCCTTAACCAACAGGTGGAGTAGACCTGACAGTGAAACGCTGACTTACAAGCCCTTAACCAACAGGTGTAGTAGACCTGACAGTGAAACGCTGACTTACAAGCCCTTAACCAACAGGTGTAGTAGACCTGACAGTGAAACGCTGACTTACAAGCCCTTAACCAACAGGTGTAGTAGACCTGACAGTGAAACGCTGACTTACAAGCCCTTAACCAACAGGTGTAGTAGACCTGACAGTGAAACGCTGAATACAACAGGTGTAGTAGACCTGACAGTGAAATGCTGAATACAACAGGTGGAGACCTGAGAGTGAAACGCTTACCTTCAAGCCCTTAACCAACAGGTGTACTAGACCTGACAGTGAAACGCTGACTTACAAGCCCTTAACCAACAGGTGTAGTAGACCTGACAGTGAAACGCTGACTTACAAGCCCTTAACCAACAGGTGTATTAGACCTGACAGTGAACCACTGACTTACAAGCCCTTAACCAACAGGTGTAGTAGACCTGACAGTGAACCACTGACTTACAAGCCCTTAACCAACAGGTGTAGTAGACCTGACAGTGAAACGCTGACTTACAAGCCCTTAACCAACAGGTGTAGTAGACCTGACAGTGAAACGCTGACTTACAAGCCCTTAACCAACAGGTGTAGTAGACCTGACAGTGAAACGCTGACTTACAAGCCCTTAACCAACAGGTGTAGTAGACCTGACAGTGAAACGCTGACTTACAAGCCCTTAACCAACAGGTGTAGTAGACCTGACAGTGAAACACTGACTTACAAACCCTTAACCAACAGGTGTAGTAGACCTGACAGTGAAACGCTGACTTACAAGCCCTTAACCAACAGGTGTAGTAGACCTGACAGTGAAACGCTGACTTACAAGCCCTTAACCAACAGGTGTAGTAGACCTGACAGTGAAACGCTGACTTACAAGCCCTTAACCAACAGGTGTAGTAGACCTGACAGTGAAACGCTGACTTACAAGCCCTTAACCAACAGGTGTAGTAGACCTGACAGTGAAACGCTGACTTACAAGCCCTTAACCAACAGGTGTAGTAGACCTGACAGTGAAACGCTGACTTACAAGCCCTTAACCAACAGGTGTAGTAGACCTGACAGTGAAACGCTGACTTACAAGCCCTTAACCAACAGGTGTAGTAGACCTGACAGTGAAACGCTGACTTACAAGCCCTTAACCAACAGGTGTAGTAGACCTGACAGTGAAACGCTGACTTACAAGCCCTTAACCAACAGGTGTAGTAGACCTGACAGTGAAACGCTGACTTACAAGCCCTTAACCAACAGGTGTAGTAGACCTGACAGTGAACCACTGACTTACAAGCCCTTAACCAACAGGTGTAGTAGACCTGACAGTGAAACGCTGACTTACAAGCCCTTAACCAACAGGTGTAGTAGACCTGACAGTGAAACGCTGACTTACAAGCCCTTAACCAACAGGTGTAGTAGACCTGACAGTGAAACGCTGACTTACAAGCCCTTAACCAACAGGTGTAGACCTGACAGTGAACCATTTACTTACAAGCCCTTAACCAACAGGTGTAGTAGACCTGACAGTGAACCATTTACTTACAAGCCCTTAACCAACAGGTGTAGTAGACCTGACAGTGAAACGCTGACTTACAAGCCCTTAACCAACAGGTGTAGTAAACCTGACAGTGAAACGCTGACTTACAAGCCCTTAACCAACAGGTGTAGTAGACCTGACAGTGAAACGCTGACTTACAAGCCCTTAACCAACAGGTGTAGTAGACCTGACAGTGAAACGCTGACTTACAAGCCCTTAACCAACAGGTGTAGTAGACCTGACAGTGAAACGCTGACTTACAAGCCCTTAACCAACAGGTGTAGTAGACCTGACAGTGAAACGCTGACTTACAAGCCCTTAACCAACAGGTGTAGTAGACCTGACAGTGAAACGCTGACTTACAAGCCCTTAACCAACAGGTGTAGTAAACCTGACAGTGAAACGCTGACTTACAAGCCCTTAACCAACAGGTGTAGTAGACCTGACAGTGAAACGCTGACTTACAAGCCCTTAACCAACAGGTGTAGTAGACCTGACAGTGAAACGCTGACTTACAAGCCCTTAACCAACAATGCAGTTCAAGAAATAGAGTTGATAAAATATTTACAAAATAAACAAAAACATTTTTTTTTAAACGGTAGCAGCAACATTATGTACAAAATGAGTAACAAACAATGTGAAAAAACAAACAAAATAGCCCGGTTGGTTATGAGGTTGTAAAATGGCCGCCGTCCCCTCTGTGTGTTTGATGTGTTTGTTACCATTCCACTGATTCCGACCAGCCATTACCACGAGCCTGTCCTCCCCAATTAAGGTGCCACCAGCCTCCTGTGGCTCCCACTGATGGTGGGACACCAGTGACAGTAACCCTAAATACTGTGACGGACTACGTTCGAAATCCAGGTCTTCTTTGCGCCACAAGACAGTGTTTGTCCACTGAGCTAAAGCCTAGGCCCTCGACAATAACTCTCAGGGCTAATGTAAATCTTCATGTTTCAGGCAAGATTTCTGATCAAGGGAGCACAGCAGCAGGCCACTAAAAAGCAGGAAGGACCTGATTAGATGTATTTTAAGGGGTGTCAAAATCTGGGATCCTCCTCAGATCTTTTTGAAATCAGTGGACCCTCCACATATCCTGAAGTTACCCAGGTGTGGATCCTCCACATATCCTGAAGTTACCCAGGTGTGGATCCTCCACATATCCTGAAGTTACCCAGGTGTGGACCCTCCACATATCCTGAAGTTACCCAGGTGTGGACCCTCCACATATCCTGAAGTTACCCAGGTGTGGACCCTCCACATATCCTGAAGTTACCCAGGTGTGGACCCTCCACATATCCTGAAGTTACCCAGGTGTGGACCCTCCACATATCCTGAAGTTACCCAGGTGTGGACCCTCCACATATCCTGAAGTTACCCAGGTGTGGATCCACATATCCTGAAGTTACCCAGGTGTGGAACCTCCACATATCCTGAAGTTACCCAGGTGTGGAACCTCCACATATCCTGAAGTTACCCAGGTGTGGACCCTCCACATATCCTGAAGTTACCCAGGTGTGGACCCTCCACATATCCTGAAGTTACCCAGGTGTGGATCCTCCACATATCCTGAAGTTACCCAGGTGTGGACCCTCCACATATCCTGAAGTTACCCAGGTGTGGACCCTCCACATATCCTGAAGTTACCCAGGTGTGGACCCTCCACATATCCTGAAGTTACCCAGGTGTGGACCCTCCACATATCCTGAAGTTACCCAGATGTGGACCCTCCACATATCCTGAAGTTACCCAGGTGTGGGATACTAAAATTACTCTCTCTTACTTCCTCTCTCTCTCTCTGTCTCTGCCTCTCTCTCTCTCTCTCTGTTTCTCTCTCTCCCTACCTCTCTTTCTCTGCCTCTCTCACTCTCTCTCGCTCTCTCTCTCTCTCTCTCTCTCTCTCTGCCTCTCTCTCTACCTCTCTCCCTGCCCCTCTATCTCTCTCTCTCTCTGTCTCTCTCTCTCCCTACCTCTCTTTCTCTGCCTCTCTCGCTCTCTCTCTCCCTCTCTCTCTCTGCCTCTCTCTCTACCTCTCTCCCTGCCCCTCTCTCTCTCTCTCTCTCTCTCTCTCTCTCTCTCTCTCTGCCTCTCTATTTTTCTAAAATGTGTTATTAACTCATCTTGAATTAGGTTCTGAAGGGTATCACTTAATTTTCAGGCCCCATTGGTAATTCTCACATGGTGCTGCTAGATCCAAGGTCCACTGTCTCTATCTCTCTCTGTGTGTGTGTGTGTGTGTGTGTGTGTGTGTGTGTGTGTGTGTGTGTGTGTGTGTGTGTGTGTGTGTGTGTGTGTGTGTGTGTGTGTGTGTGTGCATGTGTGTGAAAGCATCAGTGAGAAAGCATGGGGTCTATCAGCAACACCATCTCTACATCAAAGCCAGCGTGTCAGAACAACTCTGATCAGAATAGACACAAGGTATCCCTCATCTTTGGCCAAGTGGACATTAAAGTGAATCTCCTCCTATTGAAAATGACTTATTCAGCTTGGCGGCTGAACAGTACGTTCAGTACGTTACTACTCAGTACGAGTAGTAATAGTAATAGTGGTAGTAGTAGTAGCGTAGCATTTGTCACTGCTCTCTGTCTATTTACTGATGCTAAATCAGTAAGACCGACCACTGTTCAACATCATGACGAACTTGCATGGAGAGACAACATGTCTGTTCCTATCAAAATAAGCCATGAGAGAGACAGAAAGACAGAGAGAGAGAGAGAGAGAGAGAGAGAGAGAGAGAGAGAGAGACAGAGAGAGAGAGAGAGAGAGACAGAGAGAGAGAGAGAAACAGAGACAGAGAGAGAGAGAGAGAGAGACAGAGAGAGAGAGAGAGAGAGACAGAGAGAGAGAGAGAAACAGAGACAGAGAGAGAGAGAAACAGAGAGAGACAGAGACAGAAACAGAGAGAGAGAGAGAGAGAGAGAGACATAGAGAGAGAGAGAGAAACAGAGACAGAGAGAGAGAGAGAGAGAGAGACAGAGAGAGAGAGAGAGAGAGAGAGAGAGAGACAGAGACAGAGACAGAGAACGAAACAGAGACAGAGAGAGAGAGAGAGAGAAACAGAGAGAGATAGAGAAACAGAGAGAGAGAGAGAGAGAGAGAGAGAGAGAGAGAGAGAGAAACATAGAGAGACAGAGACAGAGACAGAAACAGAGACAGAGAGAGAGAGAGAGAAACAGAGAAAGACAGAGACAGAAACAGAGACAGAGAGAGAGAGAGAGAGAGAGAGACATAGAGAGAGAGAGAAACAGAGACAGAGAGAGAGCGAGAGAGAGAGAGAAACAGAGACAGAAAGAGAGAGAGAGAGAGAGAGAGAGAGAGAGAGAAGGATGATACATGCCTATTCTGCCCACACTGAGCAGAGAACTGAAGAACTGAAGCACTAAATATGTTCTGTGGGATTTGGCCCAAGACTCAGACTATTCGATGCCAAGAAAGCGAGGGAGAGAGGAAGAGAGAGAGGGAAAGAGGGAGAGAAAGAGAGGGAGATTAAAAGGGAGAGAAAGAGAGGGAGAGAGGGAGACAAAGATGGAGAGAGGGAAAGAAAGAGAAAGAGAGAGAGAGAGAGGGAGAGAAAGAGAGGGCGAGAGAGCGAGAGGGAGACAGAGAGGGAGAGAAAGAGAGGGAGAGAGAGACAAGCCCAAGTCTCAGACTATTCCAAGACCACAGCTGAGCCAAAACTCTCATCTTAGACCAGGATAACAGTCTCTCAAGTCAACGTTCAATACCTTCAATGCCTTCATAGGCTAATGAATATAAATACCAAGCTCAGATAAGACAGAGAACAGCCTCAGTTAATAATTCAAATCCATCTATAACTATAAATCAAGAGAGACATTTAGAGAGAAATGAATAAAAATTGTACAGTAAGCAAGTGTTTCCAATAGAATGTATGTAATGATGTTTTATAAGATGGGACATTTTAAAAAGGGAACCCAATGGCTTCTGGTTACAGTTTATCTTCATCACAGATACTATGGGTCTTCAGAGAGTCCTCCTCACTATTTTAGCCACACAGTTGAATCTCTCCCTGGTTAAGGTCTTAAATTACACCCTATTCCCTACATAGTGCACTACTTCTCACCAGAGCCCAATATGGTTGACCCAATCTGGCTCTGGTCAAAAGTAGTGCACTAAATAGGGAATAGGGTAGTCATTTATAATATGTCCTTTGTGTGTTTATGATATGTCCTCTGTTACCTATATTGAATGGTTCCAAGCCTGTTTGTCTGTCCCTCTGGTGCCCCAGACCTCTCCACTGCTGTTGTTCATGTGCTAACGGGCAGATGGGCAGTGAATCCGAGACGGTTTCTCTGTCAACAGAGACCATACTGAGAGGGCCACTAGCTGGAACCTTGAAACCAGGGTGCCTCCTGTGCAGGGATTACAACACTTCTCTAAACAACAGTCTGTCTGCAGAGATATCCATACCAGAGATATCCATACCAGAGATATCCATACCAGAGATATCCATACCAGAGATATCCATACCAGAGATATCCATACCAGAGATATCCATACCAGAGATATCCATACCAGAGATATCCATACCAGAGACAGTCATACCAGAGATATCCATACCAGAGATATCCATACCAGAGATATCCATACCAGAGATATCCATACCAGAGATATCTGTACCAGAGATATCCATCCCAGAGATATCCATACCAGAGACATCCATACCATACCAGTTTGTGCTGTTGGCTTTAAAGGGAAAAATACGTAGGCCTAACTTTCTGATATTGGCAGAATGAATGTCATGGATATCTTTATCCCTGGCTAGTCATTGATCTACAGTACATAGTGTGAACATCAAGGACAAAGTAACAATAAGAAGAAGTATACACACACGCACGCACGCACACACGCACGCGCACGCGCACACACACACACACACACACACACACACACACACACACACACACACACACACAGACACACACACGCACACACACACACACACAGACACACACACGCGCACACACACACACACACACCATGAGCCCAGCATCAAAGTGTTCCTGTAGAAATAATTAACCTACACAACCTACATTGATTCAGTAGGAAATGAGCAACAGCCAGCCAAGGTCTAAATAGCACAGACCCGGGTGTTATTGTTTCACAAACGAGAGAACAGTTTAAATGCTTGGCAAATAAAACATGGCCGCTGCTGGACGTCTAGTGGGGAGTGGGCAGGAACAGGACACTACGCAACCAACCAACGGACACTATAGGATGGAGCCAATGGAATAGTCCCAAAGTGGAAACTCCAAGGTACACACCTCAAATACTTTCAAATACTAGTACACGCAATACTAGTACACTCAATATGAGTACACACACCTCAAATACTTTCAAATACTAGTACACTCAATACTAGTACACTCAATATGAGTACACAGACCTCAAATACTTTCACAATACTAGTACACTCAATACTAGTACACACACCTCAAATACTTTCAAATACTAGTACACTCAATACTAGTACACGCAATACTAGTACACACACCTCAAATACTTTCACAATACTAGTACACTCAATACTAGTACACTCAATATGAGTACACACACCTCAAATACTTTCACAATACTAGTACACTCAATACTAGTACACACACCTCAAATACTTTCACAATACTAGTACACTCAATACTAGTACACACACCTCAAATACTTTCACAATACTAATACACGCAATACTAGTACACTCAATACTAGTACACTCAATATGAGTACACGCAATACTAGTACACTCAATATGAGTACACGCAATACTAGTACACTCAATTTGAGTACACTCAATACTAGTACACTCAATATGAGTACACTCAATATGAGTACACGCAATACTAGTACACTCAATACTAGTACACTCAATATGAGTACACGCAATACTAGTACACTCAATATGAGTACACGCAATACTAGTACACTCAATACTAGTACACTCAATATGAGTACACGCAATACTAGTACACTCAATACTAGTACACTCAATATGAGTACACGCAATACTAGTACACTCAATATGAGTACACACAATACTAGTACACTCAATATGAGTACACTCAATACGATTACACTGGTACACTCAAACACACCCTTCATTCACAGAGTGTTTTTTTTTTACCCCACTACTCCGAGGAGATATCCTGCACTGTGGAGATATCCTGCACTGTGGAGATATCCTGCTCTGTGGAGAAATCCTGCACTGAGGAGATATCCTGCACTGTGGAGATATCCTGCTCTGTGGAGATATCCTGCACTGAGGAGATATCCTGCACTGAGGAGATATCCTGCTCTGAGGAGATATCCTGCCCTGTGGAGATATCCTGCACTGAGGAGATATCCTGCACTGTGGAGATATCCCTCACTGAGGAGATATCCTGTTCTGAGGAGATATCCTGCACTGTGGAGATATCCCGCACTGAGGAGATATCCTGCTCTGAGGAGATATCCTGCACTGTTGCACTGAGGAGATATCCTGCACTGAGGAGATATCCTGCTCTGAGGAGATATCCTGCACTGTGGAAATATCCTGCTCTGAGGAGATATCCTGCACTGAGGAGATATCCTGCTCTAAGGAGATATCCTGCTCTGAGGAGATATCCTGCACTGTGGAGATATCCTGCACCGAGGAGATATCCTGCTCTGAGGAGATATCCTGCACTGTGGAGATATCCTGCACCGAGGAGATATCCTGCTCTGAGGAGATATCCTGCACTGTGGAGATATCCTGCACTGTGGAGATATCCTGCTCTGAGGAGATATCCTGCACTGAGGAGATATCCTGCTCTGAGGAGATATCCTGCACTGTGGAGATATCCTGCACCGAGGAGATATCCTGCTCTGAGGAGATATCCTGCACTGTGGAGATATCCTGCACTGTGGAGATATCCTGCTCTGAGGAGATATCCTGCACTGAGGAGATATCCTGCTCTGAGGAGATATCCTGCACTGTGGAGATATCCTGCACCGAGGAGATATCCTGCTCTGAGATATCCTGCACTGTGGAGATATCCTGCACTGTGGAGATATCCTGCACTGAGGAGATATCCCGCTCTGAGGAGATATCCTGCTCTGGGGAGATATCCTGCACTGTGGAGATATCCTGCACTGTGGAGATATCCCCTCTTTCAGGCTGCTCTGTGATGATAAGCCTCCTCTCAATATCGGTGTCCCAAATGGCACCTTATTCACTACATAGTGCACTACTTTAGACTAGAGCCCTATGGGTGCTGGTCCAAAGTAGTGCACTAAATAGGGAATACTGTGACATTTGGAACACAACGTAGTGAGTGGGTTTTCCACACGACTTCAAGGAACTAGCCAGGCTTTCCTCCATTCCTCCATTCCTCATCCATCCTCCATTCCTCATCCATCAATCTTTCCTCATCCATCAATCTTTCCTCATCCATCCTCCATTCCTCATCCATCCTCCATTCCTCATCCATCCTTTTTTTCTCATCCATATATACTGGCCTCTGATGATGGTGCTCCTCTCAAGGTGACCCATTTAAAACCCTGCTGCTGCTCTCCTCTCTATCTGTCTCCCTCTCTCTCTCTCTCTCTCTCTCTCTCTCTCTCTCTCTCTCCCTCTCTCTCTCTCTCTCTCTCTCTCTCTCTCATTTCTCTCTCCCTCTTTCATTTCTCTTTCTTTCCTTTCTCTCTCGCTCTCTCTCCTCTCTCTTTTCTCTCCCTCTTTTTTCTCTCTCACTCTCCCTCCCTCTCTCTCTATAAATGTCTTTCTTTCTCTCTCTCCCTTTCTCTCTCTCTGCCCCCACTCTCTCTTCCCTTCCCTGTCCTGGTTTCAGCTGATAGAGGGTATAAATAACAGCACTCTTCCACAGAGGCTAAAAGGCTTTTATTTCTGTGGTCTAGCCGTGTGAAAATAACACAGTACAGTGAGTGATGATGACTTGATGAGTTCTAGATCACTTCTGTCATGGATAGTCAGATGGATATGTTAGTAGGAACTGAGCACCGTCTGCTGGGAAGTCACTAAGCAGCACTAACTCTTTCTCATTGTGTGTGCCAGGTCCCAAACAGACTAGAGAAACATCAATTTTGACAATCACGATATAGTCATGTAACTGTGGCATGGACATCTAGTGAGAACCCTGTTATGGTTATTGGTCATAGGTTACTACAGACAGACACTACCAGATAGGAAGGCTTTACTGATCTGCACTGAAGGGGGGAATACTTTACTGATCTGCACTGAAGGGGGGAATACTTTACTGATCTGCACTGAATGGGTAAATACTTTACTGATCTGCACTGAATGGATAAATACTTTACTGATCTGCACTGAATGGGTAAATACTTTACTGATCTGCACTGAAGGGGGGAATACTTTACTGATCTGCACTGAATGGGTAAATACTTTACTGATCTGCACTGAAGGGGGGAATACTTTACTGATCTGCACTGAATGGGTAAATACTTTACTGATCTGCACTGAAGGGGGGAATACTTTACTGATCTGCACTGAATGGGTAAATACTTTACTGATCTGCACTGAATGGATAAATACTTTACTGATCTGCACTGAATGGGTAAATACTTTACTGATCTGCACTGAATGGATAAATACTTTACTGATCTGCACTGAATGGGTAAATACTTTACTGATCTGCACTGAAGGGGGGAATACTTTACTGATCTGCACTGAAGGGGGGAATACTTTACTGATCTGCACTGAAGGGGGGAATACTTTACTGATCTGCACTGAATGGGTAAATACTTTACTGATCTGCACTGAAGGGGTAAATACTTTACTGATCTGCACTGAATGGGTAAAGAAGTCAAAGACAATCAGGCCTTTACAGTGACAGTGAACACGTCTTATGACCAAACCAGACAGTCTTGGTTCAAGTCCACTAACATCTACTATGTATGTACAGGACATTACAGAGACAGGGAGGGAGAGAGAGCCACTCATTTAGCTAAAGTACAAGCAAGTGGCTCTGAGAAGAGACAGTAAAACAATATCAGACATTGCTATCTCAATCTGCATGAGATCACGATGTCCCATTCTTCATTCATAACCCACACAGTATGGTACTACTGTAAGGCAGCTGAAGAATCCAACACTGGACTATTCAAAGCCTACTACTCTGAGACAATGGCAACTTCATGTCAGTGGAGAGGTATGTGTCTCGGCCAGTGCCTTTGTCTTCTAGAGAAAGGAGCATCGCGCCATGTAAAATATACAGTACCAGTCAAAAGTTTGGACTAATTTTCTTTATTTTTACTATTTTCTACATTGTAGAATAATAGTGAAGACATCAAAACTATGAAAGAAAGGGTGGCTACTTTGAAGAATCTCAAATATAAAATATATTTTGATTTGTTTAACACTTTTTTGGTTACTACATGATTCCATATGTGTTATTTCATAGTTTTGATGTCTTCACTATTATTCTACAATGTAGAAAATAGTAAAAAATAAAGAAAAACCCTTGAATGAGTAGGTGTGTCCAAACTTTTTACTGGTAGTGCATGTGAAGTATAGATAGTTTTTACATTTTGAGGAAATATCAAGGGTGAGTTTCCCAAAGCATTCATATCTAATGTGGTACATTACTTCTCTAAGTATTTATTGAGGACCATGTTCATACCTCTAAGATATGATGGAGCTACAAGAAGCCCGTTGTTACTAGTACTGACACTTGGCCTACCTACTGAATGCTGCGTTCTTGTATGCCGATGAAATATTAACGTTGTTTTGGGAATAAGCCACGGGGAGTCCTTCCAGAATGAGGTTTTATCAGTATAAACATTTAATGAGGCAGTATGGCTTTCTTCAATGCCAGGCACAGTGTCAACCAATCACAAGATCAGATTCTGTGGGCTGATTAGGTTGACATCCCTTCCTCAGTATTCAACCTTTCCTTGGAACCTTTCCTTGGAACCTTTCCTTGGAACATTTCCTTCTAATCCGATTGTGAAGATTTGAAATTAAGATGGGCACGGATCTCAAGTCAGACTACTGCCTATAGATTCCATAACCGCTCTGTCAGATAAATGTTATACAGGTTAGAGCCACAAACAGATATAAGTTATCACTCTTCTAGGGATGGACATTTGACTTTTTTTTTTTACTGTTTGAGTACTCGCAGGATTTATTTTTGAGTACTCAAGTTTTTAGAACACAAGGAACGCACTGGAAAAAATATGTGTGTATTTATCTATATCCCAACAGTACGCAACAATGTCCAATTTATCACAACCGTTACAGATAACTCATTCTAATTGATAAATCGCCCCAAATATATTCAGTCAATAAAAAACGCAAGTGCCAATTTATTAAAACCGTAATATGGTTATATTATATCCTGGCACACAATCTGTACTATCAACTGGTTATATTATATCATGGAACACAATCTGCAATATCAACTGGTTATATTATATCCTGGCACACAATCTGCAATATCAACTGGTTATATTATTTCATGGAACACACTAATATCAACTGGTTATATTATATCCTGGAACACAATCTGCAATATCAACTGGTTCTATTATTTCATGGAACACAATCTGTACTATCAACTGGTTATATTATATCATGGAACACACTAATATCAACTGGTTATATTATATCCTGGAACACAATCTGCAATATCAACTGGTTATATTATTTCATGGAACACAATCTGTACTATCAACTGGTTATATTATATCATGGAACACACTAATATCAACTGGTTATATTATATCCTGGAACACAATCTGCAATATCAACTGGTTATATTATATCCTGGAACACACTCTGCAATATCAACTGGTTATATTATATCCTGGAACACAATATGCAATATCAACTGGTTATATTATATCCTGGAACACACTCTGCAATATCAACTGGTTATATTATTTCCTGGAACACACTCTGCAATATCAACTGGTTATATTATATCCTGGAACACACTCTGCAATATCAACTGGTTATATTATATCCTGGAACACAATCTGCAATATCAACTGGTTATATTATATCCTGGAACACACTCTGCAATATCAACTGGTTATATTATATCCTGGAACACACTCTGCAATATCAACTGGTTATATTATATCATGGAACACACTCTGTCATATCAACTGGTTATATTATTTCCTGGAACACACTCTGCAATATCAACTGGTTATATTATATCCTGGAACACACTCTGCAATATCAACTGGTTATATTAGATCCTGGAACACACTCTGCAATATCAACTGGTTATATTATATCATGGAACACAATCTGCAATATCAACTGGTTATATTAGATCCTGGAACACACTCTGCAATATCAACTGGTTATATTAGATCCTGGAACACACTCTGCAATATCAACTGGTTATATTATATCATGGAACACACTCTGTCATATCAACTGGTTATATTAGATCCTGGAACACACTCTGCAATATCAACTGGTTATATTATATAATGGAACACAATCTTTAAAAAGGTAGTAACCTCAGCAGTGGTCCGTTCATAGAAGTCAATGGTGCGATGGCACAGCCTCATTTAGTTCATTTAGAACCAAAACCTTTTCCAGTGTGAAGTGATGCGCATCTCGCGTCTGAAACAGTGACTCTCAAAGAGAGATCATTTGAAACAGGGCTCAATTTGGTGAGTTGAAAGATCATTTTATTCAGGGTTACAAACCAATATCTGTATTTATTTATTTTTTTACAAAATACAGACGTTTTATTTAGTTTATTCAGCCTGTTCATTGGAGTAAAATAAAAACATGGATGAACAATTCCACATTGAACAATGCATGGGGATGAATTATGGCCACAACATCAGTTTGTCTTTATAAAACTAATGGTTTTGCATATTTTGAGTGTGGAACTTGTCTATGTTTAGGGGGGGTTATAGCTTAGGCACTAGCAGTTCGCAAATGATTTCTATACGGAAAATAGACAGGGCGCAATTATTCCAAAACTGTAGCTCGTTGTTGAAACACATATTTCCCTAAAACTGACGTCATTTGGGAAGGAATGAAGCCTGCGTATCCCATCAGATTGTCACTTGTGTTCTCTCTCCGGCCTCGAGGTCACCAGGCTGCTCGTTATGGCGCACACCTGACACCATCGTTACGCGCACCTGCGTATCATCAGCCCCACCTGGACTCCATCACCTCCCTGATCACCTTCCCTATTTATGTCCCTCCCTTTGGTTCCTTCCCCAGGCGTTATTGTTTCTGTTTCCTGTCTGTGCGTTGTTCGTGTTTCTTGTTTTGGATTATGTTTTCATTTATTTATTAAATGATTCACTCCCTGAACTTGATTCCCGACTCCCAGCACACACGTTACACAGTTAGATACGTTTTATAGACATTTATTTATTAAATGATTCACTCCCTGAACTTGATTCCCGATTCCCAGCACACACGTTACACCGTTAGATACGTTTTATAGACATTTATTTATTAAATGATTCACTCCCTGAACTTGATTCCCGACTCCCAGCACACACGTTACACAGTTAGATACGTTTTATTTGTATTTCTGTAGGCCTAACGGGAGCTTGTGTGTAGACGCGGAGGGGAAAGGGGATTTAGGGAGAAGAACTGTGTGATTCTTGGCTTGGTTTCTTATTTGTTATGCCCCGCAAATACACAAGTACAATGGAACACTTGAGTCAAAGCAAATTAACGTTGTCTTCAGGGCAAAAATGAACTTTCTTTCACAAATAAACATTTATTTGCCTGTTCGGGCAGTCACAAAGCACATTCCACATAATAGCTTTACAGTATTTGAAATATATATATATATATATATATATATATATATATATATATATATATATATATATCTGGTTAAAGATGGAGTTGTGATGCCCATCCAGTACTCATGGCCATCCCTAGTAACCAATAGATGGAGTTGTGATGCCCGTTCAGTACTCCTGTCCATCCCTAGTAACCAATAGATGGAGTTGTGATGACCGTTCAGTACTCCTGTCCATCCCTAGTAACCAATAGATGGAGTTGTGATGACCGTTCAGTACTCCTGTCCATCCCTAGTAACCGATAGATGGAGTTGTGATGACCGTTCGGTACTCCTGTCCATCCCTAGTAACCGATAGATGGAGTTGTGATGACCGTTCAGTACTCATGACCATCCTTAGTAACCAATAGATAGAGTTGTGACGCCCGTTCAGTATTTATGGCCATCCCTAGTAACCGATAGATGGAGTTGTGATGCCCGTTCAGTACTCCTGTCCATCCCTAGTAACCAATAGATGGAGTTGTGATGCCCGTTCAGTACTCCTGTCCATCCCTAGTAACCAATAGATGGAGTTGTGACAACCGTTCAGTACTCATGACCATCCCTAGTAACCAATAGATGGAGTTGTGACAACCGTTCAGTACTCATGGCCATCCCTAGTAACCAATAGATGGAGTTGTGATGCCCGTTCAGTACTCCTGTCCATCCCTAGTAACCAATAGATGGAGTTGTGATGCCCGTTCAGTACTCCTGTCCATCCCTAGTAACCAATAGATGGAGTTGTGACGACCGTTCAGTACTCCTGTCCATCCCTAGTAACCAATAGATGGAGTTGTGACGACCGTTCAGTACTCATGACCATCCCTAGTAACCGATAGATGGAGTTGTGATGCCCGTTCAGTACTCCTGTCCATCCCTAGTAACCAATAGATGGAGTTGTGATGCCCGTTCAGTACTCATGGCCATCCCTAGTAACCAATAGATGCCATAACTGTCAGAGAAATACAGGTTAGAGACACAAACAAATCCAAGTTATCACTGTTTCTACTCCTTGAACTGAGCTGCCTGGGCCTCTATAGCCTCACCCTGGATGTCAGTCAGTACTACAGTGGGGACTACAGTGTAACGAGGCCTGGCAGAACAAATCCAATGTGCCCTCATCCATTCACCCGTCCCCCGCCTGCCTGACTGTCTGCCTGAGCCCCTCCCCAGGGAAAGACCACACTGCTACACTACACTACAGGATAACACAGGGACTATTAGACTACACTACTACACTACAGGATAACACAGGGACTATTAGACTACACTAATACACTACAGGATAACACAGGGACTATTAGACTACACTACTACACTACAGGATAACACAGGGACTATTAGACTACACTACAGGATAACACAGGGACTATTAGACTACACTACTACACTACAGGATAACACAGGGACGATTAGACTACACTACTACACTACAGGATAACACAGGGACTATTAGACTACAGTAGATACTGCAGACAAGTGAAGCTTCACATCAGTCATGCCTGGCAATGTACTAACTCCACCTCCTACAGTTCTCTTCATAAGGACACTAGCCAGTAACTCCACCTCCTACAGTTCTCTTCATAAGGACACTAGCCAGTAACTCCACCTCCTACAGTTCTCTTCATAAGGACACTAACCAGTAACCACACCTCCTACAGTTCTATTCATAAGGACACTAGCCAGTAACCACACCTCCTACAGTTCTCTTCATAAGGACACTAGCCAGTAACTCCACCTCCTACAGTTCTCTTCATAAGGACACTAGCCAGTAACCACACCTCCTACAGTTCTCTTCATAAGGACACTAGCCAGTAACTCCACCTCCTACAGTTCTCTTCATAAGGACACTAGCCAGTAACTCCACCTCCTACAGTTCTCTACATAAGGACACTAGCCACTAGCTCCACCTCCTAAAGTTCTCTTCATAAGGACACTAGCCAGTAACTCCACCTCCTACAGTTCTCTTCATAAGGACACTAACCACAAACTCCACCTCCTACAGTTCTCTTCATAAGGACACTAGCCAGTAACTCCACCTCCTACAGTTATCTTCATAAGGACACTAGCCAGTAACTCCACCTCCTACAGTTTTCTTCATAAGGACACTAGCCAGTAACTCCACCTCCTAAAGTTCTCTTCATAAGGACACTAGACACTAACTCCACCTCCTACAGTTATCTTCATAAGGACACTAGCCAGTAACTCCACCTCCTACAGTTATCTTCATAAGGACACTAGCCAGTAACTCCACCTCCTACAGTTCTCTTCATAAGGACACTAGCCACTAACTCCACATCCTACAGTTCTCTTCATAAGGATAGCCAGTAACCACACCCCCTACAGTTATCTTCATAAGAATAGCCAGTAACCACACCCCCTACAGTTCTCTTCATAAGGACAGCGAGTAACCACACCCCCTACAGTTCTCTTCATAAGGACAGCCAGTAACCACACCCCCTACAGTTCTCTTCATAAGGATAGCCAGTAACCACACCCCCTACAGTTCTCTTCATAAAGATAGCCAGTAACCACACCCCCTACAGTTCTCTTCATAAGGACAGCCAATAACCACACCCCCTACAGTTCTCTTCATAAGGACAGCCAGTAACCACACCCCCTACAGTTCTCTTCATAAGGACAGCCAGTAACCACACCCCCTACAGTTCTCTTCATAAGGACAGCCAGTAACCACACCCCCTACAGTTCTCTTCATAAGGACAGCCAGTAACCACACCCCCTACAGTTCTCTTCATAAGGACAGCCAGTAACCACACCCCCTACAGTTCTCTTCATAAGGACAGCCAGTAACCACACCCCCTACAGTTCTCTTCATAAGGACAGCCAGTAACCACACCCCCTACAGTTCTCTTCATAAGGACAGCCAGTAACCACACCCCCTACAGTTCTCTTCATAAGGACAGCCAGTAACCACACCCCCTACAGTTCTCTTCATAAGGACAGCCAGTAACCACACCCCCTACAGTTCTCTTCATAAGGACAGCCAGTAACCACACCCCCTACAGTTCTCTTCATAAGGACAGCCAGTAACCACACCCCCTACAGTTCTCTTCATAAGGACAGCCAGTAACCACACCCCCTACAGTTCTCTTCATAAGGACAGCCAGTAACCACACCCCCTACAGTTCTCTTCATAAGGACAGCCAGTAACCACACCCCCTCACAAATATCAGAAATGGAAATATTAAGTTAGCCATTGTTCAGAACGTGTGAAGCATAACATTAGTCATGTTGTGTCTGCAGTCACTCCAAACTGATTTTTTATTTAACTAGGCAAGTCAGTTTAGAACAAATTCTTACTTACAATGACAGCAGGTTAACTGCCTTGTTCAGGAGCAGAACAACAGATTTTTACCTTGTCAGCTCAGGGAATCAATCTAGCAACCTTTACGGTTCCTGGCCCAACGCTCTAACCACTAGGCTACCTGCCGCCCCAGTCTTCCTCAGAATGGATGGTGAAGTGAAACATCGGCTAGTTCAACTCTACAACTCTGATTTTCAGCCCCCACAGAAGAAAGGAACTGTTTGCTATGAGTTGTGAGCCAAAAGCCCAGAGTTGAGTTTGGTTTGGGGGAGCTGGAGCACAAGCACAAGCGTCCACAGCTGTGCCAATCTGTGCAAACAGAAACGTGTCTGGGAGAGAAAAGACAAATGAAAAGATGCAGTCTCTCTCTCTGCTGTCTCAAAATAGACCAGCCAGGAACAACACATGTAGATGACACAATCACAGGGAAGAGAGGAGAGCCAACCCTCCCATCTCTCTGTTTCTCCATCCAAAGGAAGAATGAGAGAATGGTAAACAAACTTGAACAAAGTAAAATACCCGTTCATCAAGACAATCACAACCATCAGGCAGCCGAAGTGGAAGGGCTGTGGGTGATTGGTTGGTCAGCCTGTCAATCAAGAGACCAAACATTCTTTTGACAAATGGTCAATTCTCACCAAGCATTAAATTCTATTAGATTTAATCTGAAACATGTCCTAAAAGATTCAGCTACTGAGGTGATTCTGGTAGGTTTCATCTGAAACATGTCCTAAAAGATTCAGCTACTGAGGTGATTCTGGTAGGTTTCATCTGAAACATGTACTAAAAGATTCAGCTACTGAGGTGATTCTGGTAGGTTTCATCTGAAACATGTACTAAAAGATTCAGCTACTGAGGTGATTCTGGTAGGTTTAATCTGAAACATGTCCTAAAAGATTCAGCTACTGAGGTGATTCTGGTAGGTTTCATCTGAAACACGTACTGAAAGATTCAGCTACTGAGGTGATTCTGGTAGGTTTCATCTGAAACACGTACTAAAAGATTCAGCTACTGAGGTGATTCTGGTAGGTTTCATCTGAAACATGTACTAAAAGATTCAGCTACTGAGGTGATTCTGGTAGGTTTCATCTGAAACATGTCCTAAAAGATTCAGCTACTGAGGTGATTCTGGTAGGTTTCATCTGAAACATGTCCTAAAAGATTCAGCTACTGAGGTGATTCTGGTAGGTTTCATCTGAAACATGTACTAAAAGATTCAGCTACTGAGGTGATTCTGGTAGGTTTCATCTGAAACATGTCCTAAAAGATTCAGCTACTGAGGTGATTCTGGTAGGTTTCATCTGAAACATGTCCTAAAAGATTCAGCTACTGAGGTGATTCTGGTAGGTTTCATCTGAAACATGTACTAAAAGATTCAGCTACTGAGGTGATTCTGGTAGGTTTCATCTGAAACATGTACTAAAAGATTCAGCTACTGAGGTGATTCTGGTAGGTTTCATCTGAAACATGTCCTAAAAGATTCAGCTACTGAGGTGATTCTGGTAGGTTTCACCTGAAACATGTACTAAAAGATTCAGCTACTGAGGTGATTCTGGTAGGTTTCATCTGAAACATGTCCTAAAAGATTCAGCTACTGAGGTGATTCTGGTAGGTTTCATCTGAAACATGTCCTAAAAGATTCAGCTACTGAGGTGATTCTGGTAGGTTTCATCTGAAACATGTCCTAAAAGATTCAGCTACTGAGGAGGGTGCTGTTCTGCATGATGGCTTTGACCAAGGTTGCATCCAAAATGGGACCCTATTCCCTATATAGTGCACTACATTTGACCAGGTCCTGCATAGGGTCTGGTCAAAAGTAGGACACTATGTAGGGAATAGGGTCCCATTTCAGACTCAGACCATATTACAGTGAGCAGAGAAATTAAATATTAATCAGGATTCAGGAAACCCCTTTCCACTAAAAAAGGTTTCAGGCTAAAAATACAAATAAAATACACTCCATAACAGGATTTCTGAGAGGCTATTGGGGAACATCAGCATAAAATGACAATAATTGAGATAAGAGGTAACTTGGACTGGAAAATATTTTCTAGGACATGGCCTGTATATTGCAGAGAAACTTTAGTGAACTTTTCATAAAAATGATTTAGCCTCATTTGCCAAATTAGTCCGTATATTATTATGATGATTTTATTATGATTCTGACTTCAATAGTTCAATTAATTAAATTAGTGAATCATTTCCCAACCTGTGAATGGAGGTGTCTGCCTACTAAAACTATTGCTAGCTTCTAAAATGGCACCCTATTCTCTATTTGGTACACTACTTTAGACCAGATCCCTATGAGCCCTGGTCAAAAGTAGTGCACTATATACGGAATAGAGTGCCATTTGGGACATACACTATTAACTTTTCCCCCTGCTCCAAATAGTTTCCCCCCAGGCCGGATCAACTGCCCAACGAAGAGATGATCAATACAGGTTTTGCTGTAGCCTCATTAATCAATATGATGCGGAGTTGATGATGTCAACAGTTAAAGGTCCACGATACCAACACTGCTACTGATTGACCTTGGTTCTGTTGCTCTGCCCTGCCCAGGATCACATCAATACACTACACGGTTCTGTTGCTCTGCCCTGCCCAGGACAACTATCAATACACTAGAAGGTTATGTTGCTCTGCCCAGGACAACTATCAATACACTAGAAGGTTATGTTGCTCTGCCCAGGACAACTATCAATACACTAGAAGGTTATGTTGCTCTGCCCAGGACAACTATCAATACACTAGAAGGTTATGTTGCTCTGCCCAAGACAACTATCAATACACTAGAAGGTTATGTTGCTCTGTCCTGCCCAGGACAATTATCAATACACTAGAAGGTTATGTTGCTCTGCCCAGGACAACTATCAATAAACTAGAAGGTTCTGTTGCTGTGCCCTGCCCAGGACAACTATCAATACACTAGAAGGTTATGTTGCCCTGCCCAGGACAACTATCAATACACTAGAAGGTTATGTTGCTCTGCCCTGCCCAGGACAACTATCAATACACTAGAAGGTTATGTTCCTCTGCCCAAGACAACTATCAATACACTAGAAGGTTATGCTGCTGTGCCCAAGACAACTATCAATAAACTAGAAGGTTATGTTCCTCTGTCCTGCCCAGGACAACTATCAATAAACTAGAAGGTTATGTTGCTCTGCCCTGGACAACTATAAATAAACTAGAAGGTTATGTTGCTCTGCCCAAGACAACTATCAATACACTAGAAGGTTATGTTGCTCTGCCCTGCCCAGGACAACTATAAATAAACTAGAAGGTTATGTTCCTCTGTCCTGCCCAGGACAACTATCAATACACTAGAAGGTTATGTTGCTCTGCCCTGCCCAGGACAACTATCAATAAACTAGAAGGTTATGTTCCTCTGTCCTGCCCAGGACAACTATCAATAAACTAGAAGGTTATGTTGCTCTGCCCTGGACAACTATAAATAAACTAGAAGGTTATGTTGCCCTGCCCAGGACAACTATCAATACACTAGAAGGTTATGTTGCTCTGCCCTGCCCAGGACAACTATAAATAAACTAGAAGGTTATGTTGCTCTGCCCTGGACAACTATAAATAAACTAGAAGGTTATGTTGCCCTGCCCAGGACAACTATCAATACACTAGAAGGTTATGTTGCTCTGCCCTGCCCAGGACAACTATAAATAAACTAGAAGGTTATGTTGCTCTGCCCTGCCCAAGACAACTATCAATACACTAGAAGGTTATGTTGCTCTGCCCTGCCCAAGACAACTATCAATAAACTAGAAGGTTCTGTTGCTCTGCCCTGCCCAGGACAACTATCAATACACTAGAAGGTTCTGTTGCTCTGCCCTGCCCAGGACAACTATCAATACACTAGAAGGTTCTGTTGCTGTGCCCAAGACAACTATCAATACACTAGAAGGTTATGCTGCTGTGCCCAAGACAACTATCAATAAACTAGAAGGTTTGTTCAACATGATTTCCATGTAGTGAATCAGTAAGTTGATCCTATTGTTCCAAACTACACGGGGCTTTGTGTTAGGGCCTAATCATCAGGTGTAGCCAACACTGGTGAAATGACATTTCATGGGTAACCATGACCACGTATCACATCAAAATATGAATACAATGACCAAAAGTGTACTTATTGCACACCACACATTCCATCAAAGAAATAGATCAGCCCCGAGTATCAGATTCTGCCTGTCTATGGATCTCTGCAGGCTTAATCTCGTTTAAAAACATGACGTCCTTTCATCAGAACCCACATACTGTAACGGGCATACAGTGCATTCAGACAGTATTCAGACCCCTTCACTTAAAATGGATTACATTTTTTTTTTAATCCTCAACAATCTATACACAATACTCCATAATTACAAAGCAATTTTTTTAACTTAAATAAAAATAAAAATAAACGTTTTTTTTTTAAATTATTTTTTTACAAATGTATAAAACATAAAAACTGAAATACCTTATTTACACAAGTATTCAGACCCTTTGCTATGATACTCAAAATTGAGCTCAGGTGCATCCGGTTTCCATTGATCATCCTTGAGATGTTTCTAGAACTTCCTTTGAGTCCACCTGTGGTAAATTCAATTGATTGGACATGATTTGGAAACGCACACACTGCACTGTTGACAGTGCATGTCAGAGCAAAAACCAAGCCATGAAGTCAAAGGAATTGTCTGTAGAGCTCCGAGACAGGATCGTGTAGAGGCACAGATCTGGGGAAGCATTGAAGGTCCCCAAGAACCCAATGGCCTCCATCATTCTTAAATGGAAGAAGTTTGGAACCACCAAAACCTTTCCTAGAGCTGGCCGCCCTGCCAAACAACGCCCAGCAACTGGGGGAGAAGGGCCTTGGTCAGGGAGGTGACCAAGAACCCGATGGTCACTCTGACAGAGCTCCAGAGTTCCTATGTGGAGATGGGAGAACCTTCCAGAAGGACAACCATCTCTGCAGCACTCCACCAATCAGGTCTTTATAGTAGAGTGACCAGATGGAAGCCACTCAGTAAAAGCACATGACAACCCGCTTGGAGTTTAGCAAAAGGCACCTTAAGGACTCTCAGACCATGAGAAACAAGATTTTATGGTCTGATGAAACCAATACTGAACTCTTTGGCCTGAATGCCAAGCGTCACGTGTGGAGGAAACCAGGCACCGTTCATCACCTGGCCATTACCATCCCTACGGTAAAGCATGGTGGTGGCAGCATCACGCTGTGGGGATGTTTTTCAGCGGCAGGGACTGGGAGACTAGTCAGGATCGAGAGAAAGATGAACGGAGCAATGTACAGAGAGATCCTTCATGAAAACCTGCTCAGGAGCGCTCAGGATCTCATACAGAGTCGAAGGTTCACCTTCCAACAGGACAACGACCCTAAGCACACAGCTTAGGAGTGGCTTAGGGACAAGTCTCTGAATGTCCTTGATTGGCCTAGCCAGAGCCCAGACTTGAACCTGATGCAACATCTCTGGAGAGACCTGAAAATAGCTATGCAGCGACGTTAACCATCCAACCTGACAGAGCTTGAGAGGATCTGCAGAGAAGAATGGGAGAAACTTCCCAAAGACAGGTGTGCCGAGCTTGTAGCGTCATACCCAAGAAGACTCAAGGCTGTAATCGCTGCCAAAGAGTAAAGGGTCTGAATACTTATGTAAATGTGATATTTCCGTTTTTAATTTTTAATACATTTGCAAAAATGTCTAAAAATCTGTATTTGCTTTGTCATTATGGGGTACTGTGGGTAGATTGACGAGAAAAAAAAACTATTTAATCAATTTTTTAATTTTAGACCTTAAACTGTGCCCAGTGGGTAGTGACCAATATTTTGTTTCATTTCCTCCAGTTTTACTCAGCAAAAATAAAGTAGGACTGAGTCTATCATATAAAATAGTGACTCATCTTTGCCAGAACAATAGTCTACCTGGCGATGTTATTGATCATGGTCATAGTTCAGATAGGCCTAGTTTGGGTTGCTTCTGGCTAGATGTCTAAATATAGCTGTAACATCGCACTGTCTTCAATATTACGGAACGAAGATGCCTAATTGTGAGGAAGAACAGCAAAGCAGGCTGCCATCCAAAGTACTGCAGACAGAATATGCTTTCCATCTGATCCTGCAACCTCCACTACAAGTAGGCTGAATGATTTAGCTACCTCTGGACTCTAGAGAAGTGATGTGATATATCCCTAGTTGATTCTGCTCTAGACTTTAGAGAAGTGACATGATATATCCCTAGTTGATTCTGCTCTGGACTCTAGAGAAGTGACATGATATATCCCTAGTTGATTCTGCTCTAGACTCTAGAGAAGTGACATGATATATCCCTAGTTGATTCTGCTCTGGACTCTAGAGAAGTGACATGATATATCCCTAGTTGATTCTGCTCTAGACTCTAGAGAAGTGACATGATATATCACTAGTTGATTCTGCTCTGGACTCTAGAGAAGTGACATGACATATCCCTAGTTGATTCTGCTCTAGACTCTAGAGAAGTGACATGATATATCCCTAGTTGACTCTGCTCTGGACTCTAGAGAAGTGACATGATATATCCCTAGTTGATTCTGCTCTAGACTCTAGAGAAGTGACATGATATATCCCTAGTTGATTCTGCTCTAGACTCTAGAGAAGTGACATGATATATCCCTAGTTGATTCTGCTCTAGACTCTAGAGAAGTGACATGATATATCCCTAGTTGATTCTGCTCTGGACTCTAGAGAAGTGATATGATATATCCCTAGTTGATTTTGCTCTAGACTCTAGAGAAGTGACATGATACAGCCCTAGTTGATATTTGCTGCTAACATGAATGACTTTCAGCTCCAAATGCAGGTACAGGATGCAGTTTATTTCTGTAGCCCGTCTGGCATGTTGAAAATGCATCACCATTTAAGTCCGTAATGACAGGCTACATTTGAGCAGCGATTGTGCGCGCATGTTCACATGTTTCCACACGTGCATGTGTGTGCACGCGCGGTCGCAAGTTTTGTACCACACCATTTTGGGGGTTGCGGGTCAAAAAGTTTGCAAACCACTGGGACACATGATAGTGGCAACAAGTAGGGTTGGATATAGTCATGGTAGGCTACAGATGTAGGATTTCAATTTGAGCCAGTTTGCTACATCAGGAATATAAACCTGCAGCAACAGGAAATTATCTGGATTAAAATTCATTGACATTTTTGTAGGGGTTGAAACATTTTTTTGTAAGGGAAAATCAAGTCTGACATCTAAAAGTGGAAATTACAAACTTCAGAAGCCTTTTTTAAACCTCAATTACACTATACGTTTTAAAGTCCCAGGACAGTAATCCTGCAACAGGGTGATCAAATTAAGGCATGCTCTATTTGGACAGGAATAGTGTGGTTTGTTGTTGATAAGGGTAGAATTGATTCCAGTTGTAAATAGTTTATCTGAATACTTTACTCCTCAGATGGCACTTCTTTCCCCTCTTCTAATAATGATAATAATAACAATTATAATAATAATAAAAATTGCACCAGCTTCAAACAGCTGAAAATACAATATTTTTGGTGATGGAAAAGATATTTCACAGCGGTTTAGATGGTACAATGATTCACTACACTATTTTTGCTTGTTTTGACACATAAACTGAAATTAGGCAAACTATTTGAATTTTAGCAACCAGGAAAGCAGGTTTCAGCATATTGCACCTTTAAGGATGAAGAGAACCTGTTATGAGCATGTATACCTTAAGGATGGAGAGAACCTGTTATGAGCATTTATACCTTAAGGATAAAGAGAACCTGTTATAAGCATGTATACCTTAAGGGTGAAGAGAACCTGTTATAAGCATTTATACCTTAAGGGTGAAGAGAACCTGTTATGAGCATGTATACCTTAAGGGTGAAGAGAACCTGTTATAAGCATGTATACCTTAAGGGTGAAGAGAACCTGTTATGAGCATGTATACCTTAAGGATGGAGAGAACCTGTTATAAGCATGTATACCTTAAGGATAAAGAGAACCTGTTATAAGCATTTATACCTTAAGGATGAAGAGAACCTGTTATAAGCATGTATACCTTAAGGATGAAGAGAACCTGTTATAAGCATGTATACCTTAAGAGTGAAGAGAACCTGTTATGAGCATGTATACCTTAAGGATGGAGAGAACCTGTTATGAGCATGTATACCTTAAGGATGAAGAGAACCTGTTATAAGCATGTATACCTTAAGGGTGAAGAGAACCTGTTATAAGCATTTATACCTTAAGGATGAAGAGTAAAATGTTACTGTGCATTTCACATAATACTTCCTGAAGAATCAACTGTGTGACACTGATGCCATCATGGTCTTACCTTGTGCCTGCACTTCAGAACCACTCCATAGGCTCCTGGAGAGAGAAGAGAGGAGAACGCTTAGCAACGGGGATGTATCCAAACATCACTTATATTTGTATTAATGGTTCGGCTAAAAAAGGTTGTGAAATCCTACTATACAGAGTTGATATTCTCTAAACAAGGTATAGGTGAGTGAACTGGAGCTCATCTTCACTATGTTCTGTAGCCATTCAAGGGTGAAGAAACAGTCTTGGGAGATGTCATGCACCTCAGCTCATGCCCACTTTATGCTCATCCATATTTCAACTGACTTCAACTGTGAACCCTTCATTTGGCTTTCTGGCTTTGTTTTTTTTATATATATATGTATATATGTATATATATGTATATATATGTATAAATGCTGTTTACCCTTTTTCTCCCCAATTTTGTGATATGCAATTGGTAGTTACAGTCTTGTCTCATCGCTGCAACTCCCGTACGGACTCGGGAGAGGCGAAGGTCGAGGGCTGTGTGTCCTCCAAAACACAACCCAACCAAGCCACATTGCTTCTTGACAAGCCAGACACACCAATGTGTTGGAGGAAACACCCTGCACCTGGCGACCATGTCAGTGTGCACTGCACCCGGCCACAGGAGTCGCTAGAGCGCGATGGGACAAGGACATCCCTGCCGGCCAAACCCTCCTCTAACCCGGACGACACTGGGCCAATTGTGTGCCTCCCCATGGGTCTCCCGGTCGCAGACGGCTGCGACAGAGCTTGGGCTCGAACCGGGATCTCTAGTGGCACAGCTACTTAGACCAAAGCACCACTCGGGAGGCCCACTGCTTTCTGGCATTCTGACAGATGCTGTCAGAGCAAACATGATTCCTCCATTACCTACATGACAACATGACCGGTCAGGAGGTAGTCAGTTGATAGTCAGTGTATTATCAGTTTATAGTCAGTTTATAGTCAGTTTATAGTCAGTTTATAGTCAGTGGATAGTCAGTTTATAGTCAGTTTATAGTCAGTTTATAGTCAGTTTATAGTCAGTTTATAGTCAGTGGATAGTCAGTTTATAGTCAGTTTATAGTCAGTTTATAGTCAGTTTATATTCAGTTTATAGTCAGTTTATAGTCAGTTTATAATCAGTTTATAGTCAGTTTATAGTCAGTTTATAGTCAGTTTATAGTCAGTTTATAGTCAGTGAATAGTCAGTTTATAGTCAGTTTATAGTCAGTTTATAGTCAGTGGATATTCAGTTTATAGTCAGTTTATAGTCAGTTTATAGTCAGTGGATAGTCAATGGATAGTCAGTTTATAGTCAGTTTATAGTCAGTTTATAGTCAGTTTATAGTCAGTGGATAGTCAGTTTATAGTCAGTTTATAGTCAGTTTATAGTCAGTTTATAGTCAGTTTATAGTCAGTGGATATTCAGTTTATAGTCAGTTTATAGTCAGTTTATAGTCAGTTTATAGTCAGTTTATAGTCAGTGGATATTCAGTTTATAGTCAGTTTATAGTCAGTTTATAGTCAGTTTATAGTCAGCGAATAGTCAGTTTATAGTCAGTTTATAGTCAGTTTATAGTCAGTTTATAGTCAGTGGATATTCAGTTTATAGTCAGTTTATAGTCAGTTTATAGTCGGTTTATAGTCAGTTTATAGTCAGTGGATATTCAGTTTATAGTCAGTTTATAGTCAGTTTATAGTCAGTGAATAGTCAGTTTATAGTCAGTTTATAGTCAGTTTATAGTCAGTTTATAGTCAGTGGATATTCAGTTTATAGTCAGTTTATAGTCAGTTTATAGTCAGTGGATAGTCAGTTTATAGTCAGTTTATAGTCAGTTTATAGTCAGTTTATAGTCAGTTTATAGTCAGTTTATAGTCAGTGGATATTCAGTTTATAGTCAGTTTATAGTCAGTTTATAGTCAGTTTATAGTCAGTGGATAATTATTGAATAGTCATCACATAGCCAGTAGATAGTCTGTGAATAGTCATCACATAGCCAGTAGATAGTCTGTGAATAGTCATCACATAGCCAGTAGATAGTCATCACATAGCCAGTAGATAGTCTGTGAATAGTCATCACATAGCCAGTAGATAGTCTGTGAATAGTCATCACATAGCCAGTAGATAGTCTGTGAATAGTCATCACATAGCCAGTAGATAGTCAGTGAATAGTCATCACATAGCCAGTAGATAGTCATCACATAGCCAGTAGATAGTCTGTGAATAGTCATCACATAGCCAGTAGATAGTCAGTGAATAGTCATCACATAGCCAGTAGATAGTCTGTGAATAGTCATCACATAGCCAGTAGATAGTCTGTGAATAGTCATCACATAGCCAGTAGATAGTCAGTGAATAGTCATCACATAGCCAGTAGATAGTCTGTGAATAGTCATCACATAGCCAGTAGATAGTCATCACATAGCCAGTAGATAGTCATCACATAGCCAGTAGATAGTCTGTGAATAGTCATCACATAGCCAGTAGATAGTCTGTGAATAGTCATCACATAGCCAGTAGATAGTCTGTGAATAGTCATCACATAGCCAGTAGATAGTCAGTGAATAGTCATCACATAGCCAGTAGATAGTCTGTGAATAGTCATCACATAGCCAGTAGATAGTCTGTGAATAGTCATCACATAGCCAGTAGATAGTCTGTGAATAGTCATCACATAGCCAGTAGATAGTCTGTGAATAGTCATCACATAGCCAGTAGATAGTCTGTGAATAGTCATCACATAGCCAGTAGATAGTCTGTGAATAGTCATCACATAGCCAGTAGATAGTCTGTGAATAGTCATCACATAGCCAGTAGATAGTCTGTGAATAGTCATCACATAGCCAGTAGATAGTCAGTGAATAGTCATCACATAGTCAGTGAATAGTCATCACATAGTCAGTAGATAGTCAGTGAATAGTCATCACATAGCCAGTAGATAGTCTGTGAATAGTCATCACATAGCCAGTAGATAGTCTGTGAATAGTCATCACATAGCCAGTAGATAGTCTGTGAATAGTCATCACATAGCCAGTAGATAGTCAGTGAATAGTCATCACATAGTCAGTGAATAGTCATCACATAGTCAGTAGATAGTCAGTGAATAGTCATCACATAGCCAGTAGATAGTCTGTGAATAGTCATCACATAGCCAGTAGATAGTCAGTGAATAGTCATCACATAGCCAGTAGATAGTCTGTGAATAGTCATCACATAGCCAGTAGATAGTCAGTGAATAGTCATCACATAGCCAGTAGATAGTCTGTGAATAGTCATCACATAGCCAGTAGATAGTCTGTGAATAGTCATCACATAGCCAGTAGATAGTCAGTGAATAGTCATCACATAGCCAGTAGATAGTCTGTGAATAGTCATCACATAGCCAGTAGATAGTCTGTGAATAGTCATCACATAGCCAGTAGATAGTCTGTGAATAGTCATCACATAGCCAGTAGATAGTCAGTGAATAGTCATCACATAGCCAGTAGATAGTCATCACATAGCCAGTAGATAGTCTGTGAATAGTCATCACATAGCCAGTAGATAGTCAGTGAATAGTCATCACATAGCCAGTAGATAGTCTGTGAATAGTCATCACATAGCCAGTAGATAGTCTGTGAATAGTCATCACATAGCCAGTAGATAGTCAGTGAATAGTCATCACATAGCCAGTAGATAGTCTGTGAATAGTCATCACATAGCCAGTAGATAGTCTGTGAATAGTCATCACATAGCCAGTAGATAGTCATCACATAGCCAGTAGATAGTCTGTGAATAGTCATCACATAGCCAGTAGATAGTCTGTGAATAGTCATCACATAGCCAGTAGATAGTCTGTGAATAGTCATCACATAGCCAGTAGATAGTCAGTGAATAGTCATCACATAGCCAGTAGATAGTCATCACATAGCCAGTAGATAGTCTGTGAATAGTCATCACATAGCCAGTAGATAGTCAGTGAATAGTCATCACATAGCCAGTAGATAGTCTGTGAATAGTCATCACATAGCCAGTAGATAGTCTGTGAATAGTCATCACATAGCCAGTAGATAGTCAGTGAATAGTCATCACATAGCCAGTAGATAGTCTGTGAATAGTCATCACATAGCCAGTAGATAGTCATCACATAGCCAGTAGATAGTCATCACATAGCCAGTAGATAGTCTGTGAATAGTCATCACATAGCCAGTAGATAGTCTGTGAATAGTCATCACATAGCCAGTAGATAGTCTGTGAATAGTCATCACATAGCCAGTAGATAGTCAGTGAATAGTCATCACATAGCCAGTAGATAGTCTGTGAATAGTCATCACATAGCCAGTAGATAGTCTGTGAATAGTCATCACATAGCCAGTAGATAGTCTGTGAATAGTCATCACATAGCCAGTAGATAGTCTGTGAATAGTCATCACATAGCCAGTAGATAGTCTGTGAATAGTCATCACATAGCCAGTAGATAGTCTGTGAATAGTCATCACATAGCCAGTAGATAGTCTGTGAATAGTCATCACATAGCCAGTAGATAGTCTGTGAATAGTCATCACATAGCCAGTAGATAGTCAGTGAATAGTCATCACATAGTCAGTGAATAGTCATCACATAGTCAGTAGATAGTCAGTGAATAGTCATCACATAGCCAGTAGATAGTCTGTGAATAGTCATCACATAGCCAGTAGATAGTCTGTGAATAGTCATCACATAGCCAGTAGATAGTCTGTGAATAGTCATCACATAGCCAGTAGATAGTCAGTGAATAGTCATCACATAGTCAGTGAATAGTCATCACATAGTCAGTAGATAGTCAGTGAATAGTCATCACATAGCCAGTAGATAGTCTGTGAATAGTCATCACATAGCCAGTAGATAGTCAGTGAATAGTCATCACATAGCCAGTAGATAGTCTGTGAATAGTCATCACATAGCCAGTAGATAGTCAGTGAATAGTCATCACATAGCCAGTAGATAGTCTGTGAATAGTCATCACATAGCCAGTAGATAGTCTGTGAATAGTCATCACATAGCCAGTAGATAGTCAGTGAATAGTCATCACATAGCCAGTAGATAGTCTGTGAATAGTCATCACATAGCCAGTAGATAGTCTGTGAATAGTCATCACATAGCCAGTAGATAGTCTGTGAATAGTCATCACATAGCCAGTAGATAGTCAGTGAATAGTCATCACATAGCCAGTAGATAGTCATCACATAGCCAGTAGATAGTCTGTGAATAGTCATCACATAGCCAGTAGATAGTCAGTGAATAGTCATCACATAGCCAGTAGATAGTCTGTGAATAGTCATCACATAGCCAGTAGATAGTCTGTGAATAGTCATCACATAGCCAGTAGATAGTCAGTGAATAGTCATCACATAGCCAGTAGATAGTCTGTGAATAGTCATCACATAGCCAGTAGATAGTCTGTGAATAGTCATCACATAGCCAGTAGATAGTCAGTGAATAGTCATCACATAGCCAGTAGATAGTCTGTGAATAGTCATCACATAGCCAGTAGATAGTCTGTGAATAGTCATCACATAGCCAGTAGATAGTCAGTGAATAGTCATCACATAGCCAGTAGATAGTCTGTGAATAGTCATCACATAGCCAGTAGATAGTCTGTGAATAGTCATCACATAGCCAGTAGATAGTAAGTGAATAGTCATCACATAGCCAGTAGATAGTCATCACATAGCCAGTAGATAGTCTGTGAATAGTCATCACATAGCCAGTAGATAGTATGTGAATAGTCATCACATAGCCAGTAGATAGTCAGTGAATAGTCATCACATAGCCAGTAGATAGTCTGTGAATAGTCATCACATAGCCAGTAGATAGTCTGTGAATAGTCATCACATAGCCAGTAGATAGTCTGTGAATAGTCATCACATAGCCAGTAGATAGTAAGTGAATAGTCATCACATAGCCAGTAGATAGTCTGTGAATAGTCATCACATAGCCAGTAGATAGTCTGTGAATAGTCATCACATAGCCAGTAGATAGTCATCACATAGCCAGTAGATAGTCATCACATAGCCAGTAGATAGTCTGTGAATAGTCATCACATAGCCAGTAGATAGTCATCACATAGCCAGTAGATAGTCTGTGAATAGTCATCACATAGCCAGTAGATAGTCATCACATAGCCAGTAGATAGTCTGTGAATAGTCATCACATAGCCAGTAGATAGTCATCACATAGCCAGTAGATAGTCAGTGAATAGTCATCACATAGCCAGTAGATAGTCTGTGAATAGTCATCACATAGCCAGTAGATAGTCAGTGAATAGTCATCACATAGCCAGTAGATAGTCTGTGAATAGTCATCACATAGCCAGTAGATAGTCTGTGAATAGTCATCACATAGCCAGTAGATAGTCAGTGAATAGTCATCACATAGCCAGTAGATAGTCTGTGAATAGTCATCACATAGCCAGTAGATAGTCTGTGAATAGTCATCACATAGCCAGTAGATAGTCTGTGAATAGTCATCACATAGCCAGTAGATAGTCTGTGAATAGTCATCACATAGCCAGTAGATAGTCTGTGAATAGTCATCACTAGTCTGTGAATAGTCATCACATAGACAGTAGATAGTCTGTGAATAGTCATCACATAGCCAGTAGATAGTCTGTGAATAGTCATCACATAGCCAGTAGATAGTCTGTGAATAGTCATCACATAGCCAGTAGATAGTCTGTGAATAGTCATCACATAGCCAGTAGATAGTCTGTGAATAGTCATCACATAGCCAGTAGATAGTCAGTGAATAGTCATCACATAGCCAGTAGATAGTCTGTGAATAGTCATCACATAGCCAGTAGATAGTCAGTGAATAGTCATCACATAGCCAGTAGATAGTCAGTGAATAGTCATCACATAGCCAGTAGATAGTCAGTGAATAGTCATCACATAGCCAGTAGATAGTCATCACATAGCCAGTAGATAGTCAGTGAATAGTCATCACATAGCCAGTAGATAGTCTGTGAATAGTCATCACATAGCCAGTAGATAGTCTGTGAATAGTCATCACATAGCCAGTAGATAGTCAGTGAATAGTCATCACATAGCCAGTAGATAGTCTGTGAATAGTCATCACATAGCCAGTAGATAGTCAGTGAATAGTCATCACATAGCCAGTAGATAGTCAGTGAATAGTCATCACATAGCCAGTAGATAGTCTGTGAATAGTCATCACATAGCCAGTAGATAGTCTGTGAATAGTCATCACATAGCCAGTAGATAGTCTGTGAATAGTCATCACATAGCCAGTAGATAGTCTGTGAATAGTCATCACATAGCCAGTAGATAGTCTGTGAATAGTCATCACATAGCCAGTAGATAGTCAGTGAATAGTCATCACATAGCCAGTAGATAGTCTGTGAATAGTCATCACATAGCCAGTAGATAGTCTGTGAATAGTCATCACATAGCCAGTAGATAGTCTGTGAATAGTCATCACATAGCCAGTAGATAGTCTGTGAATAGTCATCACATAGCCAGTAGATAGTCTGTGAATAGTCATCACATAGCCAGTAGATAGTAAGTGAATAGTCATCACATAGCCAGTAGATAGTCTGTGAATAGTCATCACATAGCCAGTAGATAGTCTGTGAATAGTCATCACATAGCCAGTAGATAGTCAGTGAATAGTCATCACATAGCCAGTAGATAGTCATCACATAGCCAGTAGATAGTCAGTGAATAGTCATCACTTAGCCAGTAGATAGTCTGTGAATAGTCATCACATAGCCAGTAGATAGTCTGTGAATAGTCATCACATAGCCAGTAGATAGTCTGTGAATAGTCATCACATAGCCAGTAGATAGTCTGTGAATAGTCATCACATAGCCAGTAGATAGTCTGTGAATAGTCATCACTAGTCTGTGAATAGTCATCACATAGACAGTAGATAGTCTGTGAATAGTCATCACATAGCCAGTAGATAGTCTGTGAATAGTCATCACATAGCCAGTAGATAGTCTGTGAATAGTCATCACATAGCCAGTAGATAGTCTGTGAATAGTCATCACATAGCCAGTAGATAGTCTGTGAATAGTCATCACATAGCCAGTAGATAGTCAGTGAATAGTCATCACATAGCCAGTAGATAGTCTGTGAATAGTCATCACATAGCCAGTAGATAGTCAGTGAATAGTCATCACATAGCCAGTAGATAGTCAGTGAATAGTCATCACATAGCCAGTAGATAGTCAGTGAATAGTCATCACATAGCCAGTAGATAGTCATCACATAGCCAGTAGATAGTCAGTGAATAGTCATCACATAGCCAGTAGATAGTCTGTGAATAGTCATCACATAGCCAGTAGATAGTCTGTGAATAGTCATCACATAGCCAGTAGATAGTCAGTGAATAGTCATCACATAGCCAGTAGATAGTCTGTGAATAGTCATCACATAGCCAGTAGATAGTCAGTGAATAGTCATCACATAGCCAGTAGATAGTCTGTGAATAGTCATCACATAGCCAGTAGATAGTCTGTGAATAGTCATCACATAGCCAGTAGATAGTCTGTGAATAGTCATCACATAGCCAGTAGATAGTCTGTGAATAGTCATCACATAGCCAGTAGATAGTCTGTGAATAGTCATCACATAGCCAGTAGATAGTCTGTGAATAGTCATCACATAGCCAGTAGATAGTCTGTGAATAGTCATCACATAGCCAGTAGATAGTCTGTGAATAGTCATCACATAGCCAGTAGATAGTCTGTGAATAGTCATCACATAGCCAGTAGATAGTCAGTGAATAGTCATCACATAGCCAGTAGATAGTCTGTGAATAGTCATCACATAGCCAGTAGATAGTCAGTGAATAGTCATCACATAGCCAGTAGATAGTCAGTGAATAGTCATCACATAGCCAGTAGATAGTCTGTGAATAGTCATCACATAGCCAGTAGATAGTCAGTGAATAGTCATCACATAGCCAGTAGATAGTCATCACATAGCCAGTAGATAGTCAGTGAATAGTCATCACATAGCCAGTAGATAGCCAGTAGATAGTCTGTGAATAGTCATCACTAGTCTGTGAATAGTCATCACATAGCCAGTAGATAGTCTGTGAATAGTCATCACATAGCCAGTAGATAGTCTGTGAATAGTCATCACATAGCCAGTAGATAGTCTGTGAATAGTCATCACATAGCCAGTAGATAGTCAGTGAATAGTCATCACATAGCCAGTAGATAGTCATCACATAGCCAGTAGATAGTCTGTGAATAGTCATCACATAGCCAGTAGATAGTCAGTGAATAGTCATCACATAGCCAGTAGATAGTCTGTGAATAGTCATCACATAGCCAGTAGATAGTCTGTGAATAGTCATCACATAGCCAGTAGATAGTCAGTGAATAGTCATCACATAGCCAGTAGATAGTCTGTGAATAGTCATCACATAGCCAGTAGATAGTCTGTGAATAGTCATCACATAGCCAGTAGATAGTCAGTGAATAGTCATCACATAGCCAGTAGATAGTCTGTGAATAGTCATCACATAGCCAGTAGATAGTCTGTGAATAGTCATCACATAGCCAGTAGATAGTCAGTGAATAGTCATCACATAGCCAGTAGATAGTCTGTGAATAGTCATCACATAGCCAGTAGATAGTCTGTGAATAGTCATCACATAGCCAGTAGATAGTAAGTGAATAGTCATCACATAGCCAGTAGATAGTCATCACATAGCCAGTAGATAGTCTGTGAATAGTCATCACATAGCCAGTAGATAGTATGTGAATAGTCATCACATAGCCAGTAGATAGTCAGTGAATAGTCATCACATAGCCAGTAGATAGTCTGTGAATAGTCATCACATAGCCAGTAGATAGTCTGTGAATAGTCATCACATAGCCAGTAGATAGTCTGTGAATAGTCATCACATAGCCAGTAGATAGTAAGTGAATAGTCATCACATAGCCAGTAGATAGTCTGTGAATAGTCATCACATAGCCAGTAGATAGTCTGTGAATAGTCATCACATAGCCAGTAGATAGTCATCACATAGCCAGTAGATAGTCATCACATAGCCAGTAGATAGTCTGTGAATAGTCATCACATAGCCAGTAGATAGTCATCACATAGCCAGTAGATAGTCTGTGAATAGTCATCACATAGCCAGTAGATAGTCATCACATAGCCAGTAGATAGTCTGTGAATAGTCATCACATAGCCAGTAGATAGTCATCACATAGCCAGTAGATAGTCAGTGAATAGTCATCACATAGCCAGTAGATAGTCTGTGAATAGTCATCACATAGCCAGTAGATAGTCAGTGAATAGTCATCACATAGCCAGTAGATAGTCTGTGAATAGTCATCACATAGCCAGTAGATAGTCTGTGAATAGTCATCACATAGCCAGTAGATAGTCAGTGAATAGTCATCACATAGCCAGTAGATAGTCTGTGAATAGTCATCACATAGCCAGTAGATAGTCTGTGAATAGTCATCACATAGCCAGTAGATAGTCTGTGAATAGTCATCACATAGCCAGTAGATAGTCTGTGAATAGTCATCACATAGCCAGTAGATAGTCTGTGAATAGTCATCACTAGTCTGTGAATAGTCATCACATAGACAGTAGATAGTCTGTGAATAGTCATCACATAGCCAGTAGATAGTCTGTGAATAGTCATCACATAGCCAGTAGATAGTCTGTGAATAGTCATCACATAGCCAGTAGATAGTCTGTGAATAGTCATCACATAGCCAGTAGATAGTCTGTGAATAGTCATCACATAGCCAGTAGATAGTCAGTGAATAGTCATCACATAGCCAGTAGATAGTCTGTGAATAGTCATCACATAGCCAGTAGATAGTCAGTGAATAGTCATCACATAGCCAGTAGATAGTCAGTGAATAGTCATCACATAGCCAGTAGATAGTCAGTGAATAGTCATCACATAGCCAGTAGATAGTCATCACATAGCCAGTAGATAGTCAGTGAATAGTCATCACATAGCCAGTAGATAGTCTGTGAATAGTCATCACATAGCCAGTAGATAGTCTGTGAATAGTCATCACATAGCCAGTAGATAGTCAGTGAATAGTCATCACATAGCCAGTAGATAGTCTGTGAATAGTCATCACATAGCCAGTAGATAGTCAGTGAATAGTCATCACATAGCCAGTAGATAGTCAGTGAATAGTCATCACATAGCCAGTAGATAGTCTGTGAATAGTCATCACATAGCCAGTAGATAGTCTGTGAATAGTCATCACATAGCCAGTAGATAGTCTGTGAATAGTCATCACATAGCCAGTAGATAGTCTGTGAATAGTCATCACATAGCCAGTAGATAGTCTGTGAATAGTCATCACATAGCCAGTAGATAGTCAGTGAATAGTCATCACATAGCCAGTAGATAGTCTGTGAATAGTCATCACATAGCCAGTAGATAGTCTGTGAATAGTCATCACATAGCCAGTAGATAGTCTGTGAATAGTCATCACATAGCCAGTAGATAGTCTGTGAATAGTCATCACATAGCCAGTAGATAGTCTGTGAATAGTCATCACATAGCCAGTAGATAGTAAGTGAATAGTCATCACATAGCCAGTAGATAGTCTGTGAATAGTCATCACATAGCCAGTAGATAGTCTGTGAATAGTCATCACATAGCCAGTAGATAGTCAGTGAATAGTCATCACATAGCCAGTAGATAGTCATCACATAGCCAGTAGATAGTCAGTGAATAGTCATCACTTAGCCAGTAGATAGTCTGTGAATAGTCATCACATAGCCAGTAGATAGTCTGTGAATAGTCATCACATAGCCAGTAGATAGTCTGTGAATAGTCATCACATAGCCAGTAGATAGTCTGTGAATAGTCATCACATAGCCAGTAGATAGTCTGTGAATAGTCATCACTAGTCTGTGAATAGTCATCACATAGACAGTAGATAGTCTGTGAATAGTCATCACATAGCCAGTAGATAGTCTGTGAATAGTCATCACATAGCCAGTAGATAGTCTGTGAATAGTCATCACATAGCCAGTAGATAGTCTGTGAATAGTCATCACATAGCCAGTAGATAGTCTGTGAATAGTCATCACATAGCCAGTAGATAGTCAGTGAATAGTCATCACATAGCCAGTAGATAGTCTGTGAATAGTCATCACATAGCCAGTAGATAGTCAGTGAATAGTCATCACATAGCCAGTAGATAGTCAGTGAATAGTCATCACATAGCCAGTAGATAGTCAGTGAATAGTCATCACATAGCCAGTAGATAGTCATCACATAGCCAGTAGATAGTCAGTGAATAGTCATCACATAGCCAGTAGATAGTCTGTGAATAGTCATCACATAGCCAGTAGATAGTCTGTGAATAGTCATCACATAGCCAGTAGATAGTCAGTGAATAGTCATCACATAGCCAGTAGATAGTCTGTGAATAGTCATCACATAGCCAGTAGATAGTCAGTGAATAGTCATCACATAGCCAGTAGATAGTCTGTGAATAGTCATCACATAGCCAGTAGATAGTCTGTGAATAGTCATCACATAGCCAGTAGATAGTCTGTGAATAGTCATCACATAGCCAGTAGATAGTCTGTGAATAGTCATCACATAGCCAGTAGATAGTCTGTGAATAGTCATCACATAGCCAGTAGATAGTCTGTGAATAGTCATCACATAGCCAGTAGATAGTCTGTGAATAGTCATCACATAGCCAGTAGATAGTCTGTGAATAGTCATCACATAGCCAGTAGATAGTCTGTGAATAGTCATCACATAGCCAGTAGATAGTCAGTGAATAGTCATCACATAGCCAGTAGATAGTCTGTGAATAGTCATCACATAGCCAGTAGATAGTCAGTGAATAGTCATCACATAGCCAGTAGATAGTCAGTGAATAGTCATCACATAGCCAGTAGATAGTCTGTGAATAGTCATCACATAGCCAGTAGATAGTCAGTGAATAGTCATCACATAGCCAGTAGATAGTCATCACATAGCCAGTAGATAGTCAGTGAATAGTCATCACATAGCCAGTAGATAGCCAGTAGATAGTCTGTGAATAGTCATCACTAGTCTGTGAATAGTCATCACATAGCCAGTAGATAGTCTGTGAATAGTCATCACATAGCCAGTAGATAGTCTGTGAATAGTCATCACATAGCCAGTAGATAGTCAGTGAATAGTCATCACATAGCCAGTAGATAGTCTGTGAATAGTCATCACATAGCCAGTAGATAGTCTGTGAATAGTCATCACATAGCCAGTAGATAGTCTGTGAATAGTCATCACATAGCCAGTAGATAGTCTGTGAATAGTCATCACATAGCCAGTAGATAGTCTGTGAATAGTCATCACATAGCCAGTAGATAGTCTGTGAATAGTCATCACATAGCCAGTAGATAGTCAGTGAATAGTCATCACATAGCCAGTAGATAGTCTGTGAATAGTCATCACATAGCCAGTAGATAGTCAGTGAATAGTCATCACATAGCCAGTAGATAGTCAGTGAATAGTCATCACATAGCCAGTAGATAGTCTGTGAATAGTCATCACATAGCCAGTAGATAGTAAGTGAATAGTCATCACATAGCCAGTAGATAGTCTGTGAATAGTCATCACATAGCCAGTAGATAGTATGTGAATAGTCATCACATAGCCAGTAGATAGTCAGTGAATAGTCATCACATAGCCAGTAGATAGTCAGTGAATAGTCATCACATAGCCAGTAGATAGTCAGTGAATAGTCATCACATAGCCAGTAGATAGTCTGTGAATAGTCATCACATAGCCAGTAGATAGTCAGTGAATAGTCATCACATAGCCAGTAGATAGTCATCACATAGCCAGTAGATAGTCAGTGAATAGTCATCACATAGCCAGTAGATAGTCTGTGAATAGTCATCACATAGCCAGTAGATAGTCTGTGAATAGTCATCACATAGCCAGTAGATAGTCAGTGAATAGTCATCACATAGCCAGTAGATAGTCTGTGAATAGTCATCACATAGCCAGTAGATAGTCTGTGAATAGTCATCACATAGCCAGTAGATAGTCTGTGAATAGTCATCACATAGCCAGTAGATAGTCAGTGAATAGTCATCACATAGCCTGTAGATAGTCATCACATAGCCAGTAGATAGTCTGTGAATAGTCATCACATAGCCAGTAGATAGTCTGTGAATAGTCATCACATAGCCAGTAGATAGTCTGTGAATAGTCATCACATAGCCAGTAGATAGTCAGTGAATAGTCATCACATAGCCAGTAGATAGTCTGTGAATAGTCATCACATAGCCAGTAGATAGTCTGTGAATAGTCATCACATAGCCAGTAGATAGTCTGTGAATAGTCATCACATAGCCAGTAGATAGTCTGTGAATAGTCATCACATAGCCAGTAGATAGTCTGTGAATAGTCATCACATAGCCAGTAGATAGTCTGTGAATAGTCATCACATAGCCAGTAGATAGTCTGTGAATAGTCATCACATAGCCAGTAGATAGTCAGTGAATAGTCATCACATAGCCAGTAGATAGTCTGTGAATAGTCATCACATAGCCAGTAGATAGTCTGTGAATAGTCATCACATAGCCAGTAGATAGTCAGTGAATAGTCATCACATAGCCAGTAGATAGTCTGTGAATAGTCATCACATAGCCAGTAGATAGTCTGTGAATAGTCATCACATAGCCAGTAGATAGTCTGTGAATAGTCATCACATAGCCAGTAGATAGTCTGTGAATAGTCATCACATAGCCAGTAGATAGTCTGTGAATAGTCATCACATAGCCAGTAGATAGTCTGTGAATAGTCATCACATAGCCAGTAGATAGTCTGTGAATAGTCATCACATAGCCAGTAGATAGTCAGTGAATAGTCATCACATAGCCAGTAGATAGTCAGTGAATAGTCATCACATAGCCAGTAGATAGTCAGTGAATTTCAATCTGCTACTGAAAAATAGACTTCTCTATTTTCTTCAGAACTACATGTCAGATATGCCAATCAACTAATAATAAATGACTGTACGAAATGCAGAATGTACCCCATTCATCGCTCTTGAAAACCAACTTACTAACTTCCTGATATGAAGTTCCTGTCCGTGTCACTCAGTCAGAGTGTCTTGACGGGAGAAGAAAAGCCTCTTCCATGATATGTTATATAACTGGTGGTCCCTCCCCTCCTTTGTTGCATCACTTCCTGAATTGAGGAGAGTTGGAAACTCATCACCCCCTGGGTGATGGGTGACAAGTAATCTGTGTGATGAGGATCCTTCCGTCAACAAATGGCATGGGAATGAAATGACTCATCTGATCTAGCGTTAAATTGTATTAGTGGAGGGACCAGTGAAGGAACCATGGGCCAGGGAAGTAGCCGGTCATTTATACCCCAGCTCGGAGTATCTCTCCCTGGCCTGAGAGAGGCT
>NC_143039.1:14467500-14560000 GCF_057628025.1 Oncorhynchus mykiss
TGTGTGTGTGTGTGTGTGTGTGCGTGTGTGTGTGTGTGTGTGTGTGTGTGTGTGTGCGCGTGTGTGTGTGTGTGTGTGTGTGTGTGTGTGTGTGTGTGTGTGTGTGTGTGCGTTGGTGTGACAGAGTGAGAGAGAGCGAAAGAGAGACAGTGAGACACAGAGAGTGAGAGAGAGAGAGAGAGAGAGAGAGAGAGATGGAGAGAGAGCTGGTGTGCGATGAAACTGCGTCTCTAAATCGCAGTGACGCTAAAGCAAAGCAAAACAGCATTCCTATAGCCTGCTCTGTCAGCCTCCCACTCCTGCATCACCATGTAATGTAGGCAGCCTATGTAGGCTATGCCATGTATCGATCACGATGTCTAGCAACACACGGCTTTACCAAAACCTGATTCCATTCTCATGGCAAATGAGATGTTATGTCTGTGATATAACAGAATGACAGAAGGACATCTGGATAATAAGCTCGTATAATTGTCATCAGGTTGACTGTAAGCTATGCCTGCCTGTGCAGTCTATGGAAAAAAAAGCTCGATCTGCACTGACTGAATAACACCATGTCCATGAAAATGATGATGTGGTGTGATGGTGGAGACAGAACAGAACAACAGCATACTAAACGGGGAAAACACATTTAACGGTTAAACGATCCAATACTCACTCAGTCAGATCTTTGAAACGGATAAAACGATTCCACCTGCATCATCCTTTAACGAAGTGTCGGATGCAGCTAGCCTCAACGGTAACTAATATTAACCTGCACCGTGTTCTATACTCAGCCTACTGCTGGTTAAAGCTGCAACCGCATCCTTCTGACTGGCGTCAGTTTAGACCAATAGAAAGGCGAGAAGGGTCATTCCACCTACACCCTTTTTCTCTTAACCTATGAGGGTAGAGTAAGTGTAAAACATTGTCCAAAAGGCGGGATTTTATTTAGGTTCGAGCTGTCTCTCTAGTGACGGTCTGTCCTGCTTTGACAGTGCTGAAAGTCTTAGAGCCATGCAGGCTATTTGATCCTATTCTACTCTATTATTTAACTTAGCCTAGTTATTTACGGTTCATAATGCTATGTCATGGTATTTATTCTGTCACATAATTAGTTTAAATGCAAGAAAAGGTGAAATCAGGAAATAATTGAATATTAAAACCATCTCTAAATTATTTGTCTGTAATTATTTCAATGCTCATTCTATGGAAATGAGCTAACAAAGCCCAAAACAGTCTGAAACCATTAGGCTACCTGTGGCATCTCCTTCTATTCTATTGTATTCTATTCATAATTCATGCTAATGAGGCAAGTAAAAGATACTATGAGTTTCTATCTATTCGTCGTTCGTTTTATAATAAACTCTGTGACAAAATAGTAGACTCTCATTCTCACCCTCTCTAACTCTCTCTCTCTCTCTCTCTCTCTCTCGGCTAATATAGATCCTTTGCCATAGCATATGTTTTTCATAGCATTTTCCTATATATTTGTACATATTTTTTATTCAGATTCAATTGATGTATATTCCTTCTACTATGCAAAAAAGTACCACTAGTCTATTGTAGTTTCGTTTCCTTATAAATATATTTAGTAAATATGGTTAATTTCACAGAAAGATATTCTGTATTTTATAGAATCTATGAATAAATTCCCCTTATTATAAAACCTACAGTGGAAAACATAAATTGCAGCTTGCTGTTGGACATGCGCGTGGTGTAGAACACGGAATATGGCGGCCTGCATCTGATGGCAAATGAAGGATCTGACGCGAATACCTTCTCGAAACTGTGAGTACTACGTTGTGTGTATTTCATGATAACTTCCAGATATAGTTTAAGGAATTTTCGCTCTCATCTAAGCCTACGGGTTTATGTAGGCTATGTACAAACACTGAGAGAGCAGAGATTAAACGTAAACAATGAGTACTACGCCATGAGCTCGGTGTGTATTTTTCATGGCACATTTTGGCTCTTGTAACATATTCCCTGGACTCTACTGCTTCACAGTGGGCGCTATTGGTGTTTACGATGGTCAATTTCTTTCAGAGAAAGAGATCATAATAATAATAATAATTGTGGAGATATGATCGAGGCACATGCTCCATTTCTAAATCGTAGTATTAGTTCCTAGCTGACATCATTGACAGGAACAGAGAGAATGATGAAAAAGGGAAAAGGAAACGCATCACACGCCGATGTTTTATTTATTCAATTGATTGCCAACACACGTTAGTATGTTTTTATGTATACTTTATTGTTTTATTTACACTAGGCTTGCCGTATTTCCCCAAAAACTTATTTGCACAGGGTTGTCTTTGAAAAACAATGAGTCAATCAATAGGTTTTTCTTTATCTAAGAGAATGCTTAACAGTTGTCTATGTATGTACCCATTTTTGCAATATATATTAATGAATTAAATAAGTATTAACGAAAGATAAACTAAGGGCATATTTTTCTAATTTCTAAACTGCTGTTAGCCTCTTCGGTTAACGCCCACTTCTGAGGAGTGCAGCCACTCGATGTGGACACGCCCCCTACATTCGTTTTACTCGGACACCATTCACCTCATATCATGTTATACAATGTATCAAATAGAGATTTTATGGTGTAACAGCAAGGGTTCTTAAAGAGTAGGTAACAAACGTAACCACATGTAACATACGGATTTGCGTTAGTATACACATGAAAAATCCCAATGCAAAGTTCTTTTCGGGAATTATTACATAAAACAGATCAGAATTTCCAAAGAATGCCGAAGTCGTGTCGGGAAAGGTTTTTCAAGGGTGTGATGTAATATGGAAGACCCTGCAAGCCAACCTATTCCCTAAAATGTAAACTCCTAAAGGAATAACTTCAAATGTTTAACTTCAAATTAAACCAAATCGTTGGCACTCATGATTACTGGCTTCAATTACTTTCAGCCAACTTACAAGCAAGTAAGTTTATTTTTTACAAATAAACTTGCAAGGTTGCTAGCCAACTAACCTAACATTAGCCCTAATGGCCTGCTAAGGTTAGCCTTATTAGCCTGCTAACATTAGCCCTACTAGCCTGCTACTGTTAGCCCTATCAGCCAGTAGCTATCAACACATAGCTTACAGCTACATTAAAGTAAACCAAAGTCTTGGAAATATATAACACCATACAACCAGTTATCAATGAATGTTAGCTATATGCAGTTATCATAGCCAGCAAGCTAACCAGCCAGCTAAAGGTAGCTATTTAGCCAACTAGCTATTAGCCTAGCCAGCCTAGCCAACCACCACGGTTATGGTCGGCAAGCTAGAGCTCTCCTACTGGAGACCAGCTAGAACACAACTAACACGTAACTGCATATGAAAAGCAAAGAGAACGCAGAGACTGACATATTGATAGTTGGGGGCCCATCCGATGCAAACACTTTTAAAAGAGTGCAAGCTGAGTTAGCTACCGAAGAGAGGAGAGACGGGCGCTTCATCGGGCCGAAATCCAAAATAGATTTCAGATGTCCGTCAACTAGCGCGCTAGCACTAATCCAAGGTTGGAAAAGTTGCAAAACTCCCATAGCCTACTTCACAGAGAACATGCCAAAAAGTTGAAAAAACAAGAAGGAGAACAGACAAGGTATTACACAATTACAGCAAGCAGGTGTGAGTTTCTCTGTCGTTTGGAGCCCACGGCAAGAAGGCACCGGTGCCTGCTTGCTAAAAGGTTCCCACCTAGATAACACAGCCCACCGAGATAACACAGCCCACCGAGATAACACAGCCCACCTAGATAACACAGCCCACCTAGATAACACAGCCCACCGAGATAACACAGCCCACCGAGATAACACAGCCCACCTAGATAACACAGCCACAGTTGTGGAAAAGTACCAAATTGTCATACTTGAGTAAAAGTCAAAATACCTTAATAGAAAATGACTCAAGTGAAAGTCACCCAGTAAAATACTACTTGAGTAAAAGTCTAAAATAATTTGGTTTTAAGTATCAAAATTAAAAGTATAAATCATTTCAAATTCCTTATATTAAGCAAACTAGACGGCACTATTTCTTCGTTTTTTTATTTAAAATTTACGATTAGCCAGGAACATACTCCAACACTGACATGATTTACAAACAAAGCATGTGTGTTTAGTGAGTCTGCCAGATCAGAGGCAATAGGGATGACCAGGGATGTTCTCTTGAGAAGTGCATGAATTGGACCATTTTCCTGTCTTGCTAAGCATTAAAAATGTAACGAATACTTTTGGGTGTCAGGGAAAATGTATGGAGTAAAAAGTACAATATTTTCTTTAGGAATGTAGTGAAGTAAAAGTTAGCCCCAAAAAGTACTTAAGCAGTACTTAAGCAGTACTTAAGCAGCACTTAAGCAGTACTTAAGCAGTACTTAAGCAGCACTTAAGCAGTACTTAAGCAGCACTTAAGCAGTACTTAAGCAGCACTTAAGCAGCACTTAAGCAGCACTTAAGCAGTACTTAAGCAGCACTTAAGCAGCACTTAAGCAGCACTTAAGCAGCACTTAAGCAGCACTTAAGCAGCACTTAAGCAGTACTTAAGCAGCACTTAAGCAGCACTTAAGCAGTACTTAAGCAGCACTTAAGCAGTACTTAAGTATTTTTACTTAAGTACATTACACCACTGCACAGCCTTCAAAGTCAGTGAATAGCATGAGGTGTGGCTAACGTTAGCCGGCTTGGGCCGAATTCGCTAGCATAGAGTAGCTCCTCCATATGACGTTGAGAAATTGTGGGTAGTTTAGAAGTTATCCGGAAATAAGTTAATAAGTATGTAATAACCCAAAAACATGACTATGTTTGTACTGATAGGTAACCAGATCGGAACTACAACTACGTTACTAAGTCTTTGGCCGTGCTGTGTTCTTACCGTGGTGAGTAAAAACTAATGCTTGCTACCCTTTTAAACCTTTTCAGCTCGAGACCCAAATGAGAAATTGATGGTCCTCCTGTGACCCAAATCGTCCTCCAACAACCCAAACTATTAATACATAGTGTGTAATTTAATTTTAATTTTCCCTTTATTTAACCAGGCAAGTCAGTTAAGAACAAATTCTTATTTTCAATGACGGCCTAGGAAGAGTGGGTTAACTGCCTGTTCAGGGGCAGAACGACAGATTTGTGGTTACTAGTCCAACGCTCTAACCACTAGGCTACCCTGCTGCCCCAATAATAGATAATAATAGATATACAGTAGAAGTATTCACCCCTTGGCATTTTTCCTATTTTGTTGCCTTACAACCTGGAATTAAAATAGATTTTTGAAACACTTGACTTAAACAACATGCCTACCACTGTGTAGATTCAAAATATGTTTTTTATTGTGAAACAAACAAGAAATAAGACAAAAAACAGAACTTAAGGGTGCATAACTATTCACCCCCCCCCCCCCCCCCCCCCCCCAACGTCAATACTTTGTAGAGACACCTTTTGCAGCAATTACAGCTGAAGGTACAGTGCCTTGCGAAAGTATTCGGCCCCCTTGAACTTTGCGACCTTTTGCCACATTTCAGGCTTCAAACATAAAGATATAAAACTGTATTTTTTTGTGAAGAATCAACAACAAGTGGGACACAATCATGAAGTGGAACGACATTTATTGGATATTTCAAACTTTTTTAACAAATCAAAAACTGAAAAATTGGGCGTGCAAAATTATTCAGCCCCCTTAAGTTAATACTTTGTAGCGCCACCTTTTGCTGCGATTACAGCTGTAAGTCGCTTGGGGTATGTCTCTATCAGTTTTGCACATCGAGAGACTGAAATGTTTTCCCATTCCTCCTTGCAAAACAGCTCGAGCTCAGTGAGGTTGGATGGAGAGCATTTGTGAACAGCAGTTTTCAGTTCTTTCCACAGATTCTCGATTGGATTCAGGTCTGGACTTTGACTTGGCCATTCTAACACCTGGATATGTTTATTTTTGAACCATTCCATTGTAGATTTTGCTTTATGTATTGGATCATTGTCTTGTTGGAAGACAAATCTCCGTCCCAGTCTCAGGTCTTTTGCAGACTCCATCAGGTTTTCTTCCAGAATGGTCCTGTATTTGGCTCCATCCATCTTCCCATCAATTTTAACCATCTTCCCTGTCCCTGCTGAAGAAAAGCAGGCCCAAACCATGATGCTGCCACCACCATGTTTGACAGTGGGGATGGTGTGTTCAGCTGTGTTGCTTTTACGCCAAACATAACGTTTTGCATTGTTGCCAAAAAGTTCAATTTTGGTTTCATCTGACCAGAGCACCTTCTTCCACATGTTTGGTGTGTCTCCCAGGTGGCTTGTGGCCGATCCACTTTTCATTTTCCATTTGTTCTGTCTTTGTCTTATCACACCTGGCTTCACTCAATCAATGACTTGTTTATTATTTAACCCTCTGTTCCCCATGTTGTATTTGTGAGTGATTGTTTATTGTATTTTCGGTCCGTCATTGTGTGCTCGTGATGTTACTTTGTACATTTGTCATTTTGAGTAAAAGTACGTTGATTACTCATATTTGCTGTCCTGCGCCTGACTCTCTACACCAGCTGCACACAGGACCCTTACAGGGGATGAATACTTTTGCAAGGCACTGTATTCTCATGACTCACCCCTGACATTCCCAGGGCCCCCTTTGGGACCCTATACCCATAGTTTAAGAAACCCTATGTTACAGGTTAGTAAAAATAGAACATTTCCTTCCCATGACAACAAAAACTGAACAATATAATAATAATCCCTTAGTGGTGTTTGTCATATTATTAATCTACTAAATGAAAGAAGTGTATATCAGTACTGTACTGTGTATGATGGACTACTGGTATAGCCATCCCTTTATGTACTGTTTATGATGGACTACTGGTATAGCCATCCCTTTATGTACTGTTTATGATGGACTACTGGTATAGCCATCCCTTTATGTACTGTTTATGATGGACTACTGGTATAGCCTTCCCTTTATGTACTGTTTATGATGGACTACTGGTATAGCCATCCCTTTATGTACTGTTTATGATGGACTACTGGTATAGCCTTCCCTGTATGTACTGTTTATGATGGACTACTGGTATAGCCATCCCTTTATGTACTGTTTATGATGGACTACTGGTATAGCCATCCCTTTATGTACTGTTTATGATGGACTACTGGTATAGCCATCCCTTTATGTACTGTTTATGATGGACTACTGGTATAGCCTTCCCTTTATGTACTGTTTATGATGGACTACTGGTATAGCCATCCCTTTATGTACTGTTTATGATGGACTACTGGTATAGCCATCCCTTTATGTACTGTTTATGATGGACTACTGGTATAGCCATCCCTTTATGTACTGTTTATGATGGACTACTGGTATAGCCATCCCTTTATGTACTGTTTATGATGGACTACTGGTATAGCCATCCCTTTATGTACTGTTTATGATGGACTACTGGTATAGCCATCCCTTTATGTACTGTTTATGATGGACTACTGGTATAGCCATCCCTTTATGTACTGTTTATGATGGACTACTGGTATAGCCATCCCTTTATGTACTGTTTATGATGGACTACTGGTATAGCCATCCCTTTATGTACTGTTTATGATGGACTACTGGTATAGCCATCCCTTTATGTACTGTTTATGATGGACTACTGGTATAGCCATCCCTTTATGTACTGTTTATGATGGACTACTGGTATAGCCTTCCCTGTATGTACTGTTTATGATGGACTACTGGTATAGCCATCCCTTTATGTATTGTTTATGATGGACTACTGGTATAGCCATCCCTTTATGTACTGTTTATGATGGACTACTGGTATAGCCATCCCTTTATGTACTGTTTATGATGGACTACTGGTATAGCCATCCCTTTATGTACTGTTTATGATGGACTACTGGTATAGCCATCCCTTTATGTACTGTTTATGATGGACTACTGGTATAGCCATCCCTTTATGTACTGTTTATGATGGACTACTGGTATAGCCATCCCTTTATGTACTGTTTATGATGGACTACTGGTATAGCCATCCCTTTATGTACTGTTTATGATGGACTACTGGTATAGCCTTCCCTTTATGTACTGTTTATGATGGACTACTGGTATAGCCATCCCTTTATGTACTGTTTATGATGGACTACTGGTATAGCCATCCCTTTATGTACTGTTTATGATGGACTACTGGTATAGCCATCCCTTTATGTACTGTTTATGATGGACTACTGGTATAGCCATCCCTTTATGTACTGTTTATGATGGACTACTGGTATAGCCATCCCTTTATGTACTGTTTATGATGGACTACTGGTATAGCCATCCCTTTATGTACTGTTTATGATGGACTACTGGTATAGCCATCCCTTTATGTACTGTTTATGATGGACTACTGGTATAGCCATCCCTTTATGTACTGTTTATGATGGACTACTGGTATAGCCATCCCTTTATGTACTGTTTATGATGGACTACTGGTATAGCCATCCCTTTATGTACTGTTTATGATGGACTACTGGTATAGCCATCCCTTTATGTACTGTTTATGATGGACTACTGGTATAGCCTTCCCTTTATGTACTGTTTATGATGGACTACTGGTATAGCCATCCCTTTATGTACTGTTTATGATGGACTACTGGTATAGCCATCCCTTTATGTACTGTTTATGATGGACTACTGGTATAGCCATCCCTTTATGTACTGTTTATGATGGACTACTGGTATAGCCATCCCTTTATGTACTGTTTATGATGGACTACTGGTATAGCCATCCCTTTATGTACTGTTTATGATGGACTACTGGTATAGCCATCCCTTTATGTACTGTTTATGATGGACTACTGGTATAGCCATCCCTTTATGTACTGTTTATGATGGACTACTGGTATAGCCATCCCTTTATGTACTGTGTATGATGGACTACTGGTATAGCCTTCCCTGTATGTACTGTTTATGATGGACTACTGGTATAGCCATCCCTTTATGTACTGTTTATGATGGACTACTGGTATAGCCTTCCCTTTATGTACTGTTTATGATGGACTACTGGTATAGCCATCCCTTTATGTACTGTTTATGATGGACTACTGGTATAGCCATCCCTTTATGTACTGTTTATGATGGACTACTGGTATAGCCTTCCCTTTATGTACTGTTTATGATGGACTACTGGTATAGCCTTCCCTTTATGTACTGTTTATGATGGACTACTGGTATAGCCATCCCTTTATGTACTGTTTATGATGGACTACTGGTATAGCCATCCCTTTATGTACTGTTTATGATGGACTACTGGTATAGCCATCCCTTTATGTACTGTTTATGATGGACTACTGGTATAGCCATCCCTTTATGTACTGTTTATGATGGACTACTGGTATAGCCATCCCTTTATGTACTGTTTATGATGGACTACTGGTATAGCCATCCCTTTATGTACTGTTTATGATGGACTACTGGTATAGCCATCCCTTTATGTACTGTTTATGATGGACTACTGGTATAGCCATCCCTTTATGTACTGTTTATGATGGACTACTGGTATAGCCATCCCTTTATGTACTGTTTATGATGGACTACTGGTATAGCCTTCCCTTTATGTACTGTTTATGATGGACTAGTGTCAGTATTATTTAATATGGTATTATTATTGTCAGTATTATTGTCAGTATTATTTAATATGGTATTATTATTGTCAGTATTATTGTCAGTATTATTTAATATGGTATTATTATTGTCAGTATTATTAAGTATGGTATTATTTAGTATGGTATTATTATTGTCAGTATTATTTAATATGGTATTATTATTGTCAGTATTATTTAATATGGTATTATTATTGTCAGTATTATTAAGTATGGTATTATTTAGTATGGTATTATTATTATTGTCAGTATTATTTAATATGGTATTATTATTATTGTCAGTATTATTTAATATGGTATTATTATTATTGTCAGTATTATTTAATATGGTATTATTATTATTGTCAGTATTATTTAATATGGTATTATTATTATTGTCAGTATTATTTAATATGGTATTATTATTGTCAGTATTATTTAATATGGTATTATTATTGTCAGTATTATTTAATATGGTATTATTTAATATGGTAGTATTATTATTTAGTATGGTATTATTTAATATGGTAGTATTATTATTTAGTATGGTATTATTATTGTCAGTATTATTCAGTATGGTATTATTATTGTCAGTATTATTTAATATGGTATTATTATTGTCAGTATTATTTAATATGGTATTATTATTGTCAGTATTATTTAATATGGTATTATTATTGTCAGTATTATTTAATATGGTATTATTATTGTCAGTATTATTTAATATGGTAGTATTATTATTTAGTATGGTATTATTTAATATGGTAGTATTATTATTTAGTATGGTATTATTATTGTCAGTATTATTCAGTATGGTATTATTATTGTCAGTATTATTTAATATGGTATTATTATTGTCAGTATTATTTAATATGGTATTATTATTGTCAGTATTATTTAATATGGTATTATTATTGTCAGTATTATTTAATATGGTATTATTATTGTCAGTATTATTTAATATGGTATTATTTAATATGGTAGTATTATTATTTAGTATGGTATTATTTAATATGGTAGTATTATTATTTAGTATGGTATTATTATTGTCAGTATTATTCAGTATGGTATTATTATTGTCAGTATTATTTAATATGGTATTATTATTGTCAGTATTATTTAATATGGTATTATTATTGTCAGTATTATTTAATATGGTATTATTATTGTCAGTATTATTTGGTATGGTATTATTAATGTCAGTAGTATTATTGTCAGTAGTATTATTGTCAGTATTATTTAATATGGTATTATTATTGTCAGTATTATTGTCAGTATTATTTGGTATGGTATTATTATTGTCAGTATTATTTAGTATGGTATTATTAATGTCAGTATTATTTAATATGGTATTATTATTGTCAGTATTATTTGGTATGGTATTATTAATGTCAGTATTATTAATGTCAGTAGTATTATTGTCAGTAGTATTATTGTCAGTATTATTTAATATGGTATTATTATTGTCAGTATTATTGTCAGTATTATTTGGTATGGTATTATTATTGTCAGTATTATTATTGTCAGTAGTATTATTGTCAGTATTATTAAGTATGGCATTATTTAGTATGGTATTATTATTGTCAGTAGTATTATTATCGGTATTATTTGGTATGGTATTATTATTGTCAGTAGTATTATTATCGGTATTATTTGGTTTGGTATTATTATTGTCGGTATTATTTAGTAAGGTATTATTATTTAGTATGGTATTATTATTGTCTGTATTATTGTCAGTATTATTTAATATGGTATTATTATTGTCAGTATTATTTAATATGGTATTATTATTGTCAGTATTATTTGGTCTGGTATTATTATTTAATATGGTATTATTATTGTCAGTATTATTTGGTATGGTATTATTAATGTCAGTAGTATTATTGTCAGTAGTATTATTGTCAGTATTATTTAATATGGTATTATTATTGTCAGTATTATTGTCAGTGTTATTTGGTATGGTATTATTATTGTCAGTTATTATTGTCAGTAGTATTATTGTCAGTATTATTAAGTATGGTATTATTTAGTATGGTATTATTATTGTCAGTAGTATTATTATCGGTATTATTTGGTATGGTATTATTATTGTCGGTATTATTTAGTATGTTATTATTATTGTCTGTATTATTGTCAGTATTATTTAATATGGTATTATTATTGTCAGTATTATTTGGTATGGTATTATTATTTAGTATGGTATTATTTTGTATGGTATTATTATTTAATATGGTATTATTATTGTCAGTATTATTTGGTATGGTATTATTAATGTCAGTATTATTTGGTATGGTATTATTTAATATGGTATTATTATTGTCAGTAGTATTAAGTATGATATTATTTAGTATGGTATTATTATTTAGTATGGTATTATTTAGTATGGTATTATTATTTAGTATGGTATTGTTTAGTATGGTATTATTATTTAGTATGGTATTATTAATGTCAGTATTATTTTGTATGGTATTATTAATTTCAGTATTATTTAGTATGGTATTATTATTGTTTAGTATGGTATTGTTTAGTATGGTATTATTTAGTATGGTATTATTCAGTATGGTATTATTTAGTATGGTATTATTAATGTCAGTATTATTCAGTATGGTATTATTATTGAGTATGGTATTATTTAGTATGGTATTATTATTGTCAGTATTATTCAGTATGGTATTATTATTGAGTATGGTATTATTTAGTATGGTATTATTATTGTCAGTATTATTCAGTATGGTATTATTATTTAGTATGGTATTATTATTGTCAGTATTATTCAGTATGGTATTATTATTTAGTATGGTATTATTATTGTCAGTATTATTTAGTATGATATGATTAATTTCAGTATTATTTAGTATGGTATTATTGAAGGTATTATTTAGTATGGTATTATTATTGTCAGTATTATTTAGTATGATATGATTAATTTCAGTAATATTTAGTATGGCATTATTGAAGGTATTATTTAGTATGGTATTATTATTGTGGTTCCACCCCCAAGCTAAGGAACAGTGTCAGATGCTCTCTCTGACCCTCCAAGATGCATGGACATTACACACAGATATTACTATATATATTATTTTGGTTTAGGAACAGGTTGTCGGTGATCTCCTCCTGGGCATTTCCATTTTAAAAAGGACCCATGAGCGCCAACATGTGAAGTTCATAGTAGCATGTCAAATGAAAGCTAAGAGTCTATATATATATTTTATTTTATTTTAATTAAGGCATATATACATTCTTCAACCATTTTCCATCCTATAAATGTGTAATAATCAAAGGCTTTGATTTCTGGTCAAACAGATGGAAAAAGGTTTTAGAAAACATCTATCAGGAAAAAGGTTTTAGAAAACATCTATCAGGAAAAAGGTTTTAGAAAACATCTAGCAGGAAGAAGTATTAGAAATACCTCAAAACACAGTCATGTGGAAGTAAAGGCCCCTGCCAACTAACATCAACACCTAGATTTACTTTTGGAGACTTGCCTTCTGTACATTTAAGAAACATTGCCTTGTGCCCTTCCCACTGGGCACAGATGTTAGTTCAACCTCTAGTTTTGATTTACATTTGGTTGAGTTGTCAACTAACATGAATTCAACTAAAAATGTAGGTTCAAAGTTGGGTAAAAAAAAACAAAATGGTGGTAACTTTTTGCAGATCTAATCAGTTTTCCACGCTGATTCAATGTCATCACTTAATTATGACGTTTTAAAAAATGACGTGAACAATGTTGAGGAAACCAACTTTTGCCTGGTGGGTTCTAATTCCGTTACCAAAAACCCACATCTTTTAAGATAAAAGTTCACAACGGAATTACCAAAAAAATCTGTAACGGAATTACTGCAATTGAATTGGCTACAATGGTAAATCCTAGTAGTCACTAAACAGTTGACACCTGCTAATGTCATTCCTTCCTCTGGTTTACTGTTGTTAAGCTCATTACTCTCTTCTGCCATCTGGTGGTCAAAGCAAGACAGTGAAGACCAAGATAACATTTCTCTCTCTCTCCAGTTAATTCCATCTCTCCTTACTGATACCTACCTACTAGGGCTGGGAATTACCAGGGACCTTACCAAAATACTGTTAACAGATCCACTTCACCTACTGTAGTTCAACAACCAACTTTTTTTAAAATTTTTTACTCAAGTTGTGATGTCATAGGCATAGCTGACACCCCATTCTTTCTGCAGACATCTTTGAATCTTAATTCGGAGCAGATATTTAAGAGTTTTGGAAAACATGGTCGCATAAAAAACTGAGGGAGATTTTACCATAAGTCTGTTTCATTTTAAAGTGAAAAGTTGGAGTCAAAGTGTAATTCCGTTATTGTGGAATTGCCCTCCTCTAGTAATAAGGAACCAGACCTAACTAAAACACTAGCACTTCCTCTCCTGTTGTAAAGTGGGGACATCTCCACTCCTTTCTGTCCTGGGGGCGTGGCCCTCCTGAATGGAACGTGGCCTCGACCAGTGAGCAGACACACATCGTCTGTCTGTTAATGAGAGGTTCTGGAATCCTTTTCATGTTAGAGTTCTTGACTCCCCCAGACAGACTCCCCCAGATGTACATGGCTTAATGGCCTTTTACGGAGGCTAGGAATCTTTATGGCTGGGGCAAGCTCAATGAGATCCACATCTAAGAAGGGGAGGGAGGAAGGGAGCGAGAGAGAGAGAGAGAGAGAGAGGGGCTGGGAAGAGAGGGGCTGGGGAGAGGGACAGAGAGCTGTTACACTGCAAAACCTAAACCTGACATTTTTGTTGGCTCAGGAGAGATGTTGATAGAGAGAGAATTTCTTCATCTTTTTCCATCACATGGATTTCATTGGGACTTCACTGGTTAGATGGATGTTTTCTCACCTTGAGCGTCCTCTTTGGTGATTGGTTTCATCTTGACAATGTAAGATATCCGTAGAACCAGAGTGGTCTAGGCTCCATTGCTCATTGTTACCTACCTAAAAACAGTCTTATCCAGTTGGCTCTGTGGGCACATTTCCTTTCCTGCCTATGTGCTATTGTTTTGTACCTTGCACTGGGAGAATGATTTGATTGGATGTGCATGTGCACTACATTTCGAACAGGTTCTTATTGTTAGACAACATCAGTTATAATTCTGTCTGTCTGGGGGCTTCAGTCTTCAGCCTGGGTCATGTTATTATTCTGTCTGTCTGGAGGCTTCAGTGTTCAGCCTGGGTCATGTTATTATTCTGTCTGTCTGGGGGCTTCAGTCTTCAGCCTGGGTCATGTTATTATTCTGTCTGTCTGGGGGCTACAGTCTTCAGCCTGGGTCATGATATTATTCTGTCTGTCTGGGGGCTTCAGTCTTCAGCCTGGGTCATGTTATTATTCTGTCTGTCTGGGTGCTACAGTGTTCAGCCTGGGTCATGTTATTATTCTGTCTGTCTGGGGGCTTCAGTCTTCAGCCTGGGTCATGTTATTATTCTGTCTGTCTGGGTGCTTCAGTCTTCAGCCTGGGTCATGTTATTATTCTGTCTGTCTCGGGGCTTCAGTGTTCAGCCTGGGTCATGTTATTATTATGTCTGTCTGGGGGCTTCAGTGTTCAGCCTGGGTCATGTTATTATTCTGTCTGCCTGGGGGCTTCAGTCTTCAGCCTGGGTCATGTTATTATTCTGTCTGCCTGGGTGCTTCAGTCTTCAGCCTGGGTCATGTTATTATTCTGTCTGTCTGGGGGCTTCAGTCTTCAGCCTGGGTCATGTTATTATTCTGTCTGTCTGGGGGCTTCAGTGTTCAGCCTGGGTCATGTTATTATTCTGTCTGTCTGGGGGCTTCAGTGTTCAGCCTGGGTCATGTTGTTATTCTGTCTGTCTGGAGGCTTCAGTCTTCAGCCTGGGTCATGTTATTATTCTGTCTGTCTGGGGGCTTCAGTCTTCAGCCTGGGTCATGTTATTATTCTGTCTGTCTGGGGGCTTCAGTCTTCAGCCTGGGTCATGTTATTATTCTGTCTGTCTGGGGGCTTCAGTCTTCAGCCTGGGTCATGTTATTATTCTGTCTGTCTGGGGGCTTCAGTCTTCAGCCTGGGTCATGTTATTATTCTGTCTGTCTGGGGGCTTCAGTCTTCAGCCTGGGTCATGTTATTATTCTGTCTGTCTGGGGGCTTCAGTCTTCAGCCTGGGTCATGTTATTATTCTGTCTGTCTGGGGGCTTCAGTCTTCAGCCTGGGTCATGTTATTATTCTGTCTGTCTGGGTGCTTCAGTCTTCAGCCTGGGTCATGTTATTATTCTGTCTGTCTCGGGGCTTCAGTGTTCAGCCTGGGTCATGTTATTATTATGTCTGTCTGGGGGCTTCAGTCTTCAGCCTGGGTCATGTTATTATTCTGTCTGTCTGGGGGCTTCAGTCTTCAGCCTGGGTCATGTTATTATTCTGTCTGTCTGGGGGCTTCAGTCTTCAGCCTGGGTCATGTTATTATTCTGTCTGTCTGGGTGCTTCAGTCTTCAGCCTGGGTCATGTTATTATTCTGTCTGTCTCGGGGCTTCAGTGTTCAGCCTGGGTCATGTTATTATTATGTCTGTCTGGGGGCTTCAGTGTTCAGCCTGGGTCATGTTATTATTCTGTCTGCCTGGGGGCTTCAGTCTTCAGCCTGGGTCATGTTATTATTCTGTCTGCCTGGGTGCTTCAGTCTTCAGCCTGGGTCATGTTATTATTCTGTCTGTCTGGGGGCTTCAGTCTTCAGCCTGGGTCATGTTATTATTCTGTCTGTCTGGGGGCTTCAGTGTTCAGCCTGGGTCATGTTATTATTCTGTCTGTCTGGGGGCTTCAGTGTTCAGCCTGGGTCATGTTGTTATTCTGTCTGTCTGGAGGCTTCAGTCTTCAGCCTGGGTCATGTTATTATTCTGTCTGTCTGGGGGCTTCAGTCTTCAGCCTGGGTCATGTTATTATTCTGTCTGTCTGGGGGCTTCAGTCTTCAGCCTGGGTCATGTTATTATTCTGTCTGTCTGGGGGCTTCAGTCTTCAGCCTGGGTCATGTTATTATTCTGTCTGTCTGGGGGCTTCAGTCTTCAGCCTGGGTCATGTTATTATTCTGTCTGTCTGGGGGCTTCAGTCTTCAGCCTGGGTCATGTTATTATTCTGTCTGTCTGGGGGCTTCAGTCTTCAGCCTGGGTCATGTTATTATTCTGTCTGTCTGGGGGCTACAGTCTTCAGCCTGGGTCATGTTATTATTCTGTCTGTCTGGGGGCTTCAGTCTTCAGCCTGGGTCATGTTATTATTCTGTCTGTCTGGGGGCTACAGTCTTCAGCCTGGGTCATGTTATTATTCTGTCTGTCTGGGTGCTTCAGTCTTCAGCCTGGGTCATGTTATTATTCTGTATGTCTGTCTGTCTGGGTCATGTTATTATTCTGTCTGTCTGGGGGCTTCAGTGTTCAGCCTGGGTCATGTTATTATTCTGTCTGTCTGGGCGCTACAGTGTTCAGCCTGGGTCATGTTATTATTCTGTCTGTCTGGGGGCTTCAGTGTTCAGCCTGGGTCATGTTGTTATTCTGTCTGTCTGGGTGCTTCAGTGTTCAGCCTGGGTCATGTTATTATTCTGTCTGTCTGGGGGCTTCAGTCTTCAGCCTGGGTCATGTTATTATTCTGTCTGTCTGGGGGCTACAGTCTTCAGCCTGGGTCATGATATTATTCTGTCTGTCTGGGGGCTTCAGTCTTCAGCCTGGGTCATGTTATTATTCTGTCTGTCTGGGTGCTACAGTGTTCAGCCTGGGTCATGTTATTATTCTGTCTGTCTGGGGGCTTCAGTCTTCAGCCTGGGTCATGTTATTATTCTGTCTGTCTGGGTGCTTCAGTCTTCAGCCTGGGTCATGTTATTATTCTGTCTGTCTCGGGGCTTCAGTGTTCAGCCTGGGTCATGTTATTATTATGTCTGTCTGGGGGCTTCAGTGTTCAGCCTGGGTCATGTTATTATTCTGTCTGCCTGGGGGCTTCAGTCTTCAGCCTGGGTCATGTTATTATTCTGTCTGCCTGGGTGCTTCAGTCTTCAGCCTGGGTCATGTTATTATTCTGTCTGTCTGGGGGCTTCAGTCTTCAGCCTGGGTCATGTTATTATTCTGTCTGTCTGGGGGCTTCAGTGTTCAGCCTGGGTCATGTTATTATTCTGTCTGTCTGGGGGCTTCAGTGTTCAGCCTGGGTCATGTTGTTATTCTGTCTGTCTGGAGGCTTCAGTCTTCAGCCTGGGTCATGTTATTATTCTGTCTGTCTGGGGGCTTCAGTCTTCAGCCTGGGTCATGTTATTATTCTGTCTGTCTGGGGGCTTCAGTCTTCAGCCTGGGTCATGTTATTATTCTGTCTGTCTGGGGGCTTCAGTCTTCAGCCTGGGTCATGTTATTATTCTGTCTGTCTGGGGGCTTCAGTCTTCAGCCTGGGTCATGTTATTATTCTGTCTGTCTGGGGGCTTCAGTCTTCAGCCTGGGTCATGTTATTATTCTGTCTGTCTGGGGGCTTCAGTCTTCAGCCTGGGTCATGTTATTATTCTGTCTGTCTGGGGGCTACAGTCTTCAGCCTGGGTCATGTTATTATTCTGTCTGTCTGGGTGCTTCAGTCTTCAGCCTGGGTCATGTTATTATTCTGTCTGTCTGTCTGTCTGGGTGTTTCAGTCTTCAGCCTGGGTCATGTTATTATTCTGTATGTCTGTCTGTCTGGGTCATGTTATTATTCTGTCTGTCTGGGGGCTTCAGTGTTCAGCCTGGGTCATGTTATTATTCTGTCTGTCTGGGTGCTACAGTGTTCAGCCTGGGTCATGTTATTATTCTGTCTGTCTGGGGGCTTCAGTGTTCAGCCTGGGTCATGTTATTATTCTGTCTGTCTGGGGGCTTCAGTGTTCAGCCTGGGTCATGTTATTATTCTGTCTGTCTGGGTGCTACAGTGTTCAGCCTGGGTCATGTTATTATTCTGTCTGTCTGGGGGCTTCAGTGTTCAGCCTGGGTCATGTTGTTATTCTGTCTGTCTGGGTGCTTCAGTGTTCAGCCTGGGTCATGTTATTATTCTGTCTGTCTGGGTGCTTCAGTGTTCAGCCTGGGTCATGTTATTATTCTGTCTGTCTGGGTGCTTCAGTCTTCAGCCTGGGTCATGTTGTTATTCTGTCTGTCTGTATGGGTCATGTTATTATTCTGTCTGTCTGGAGGCTTCAGTCTTCAGCCTGGGTTATGTTATTTGTAGAAAAAAGGTTATGTCTGTTTTTTTCTGTACATTGAACGGATCTTCCTTTTTTGTCTGCCTCCTTTTCACTACTTTGGATGTGACTAAAAGCCGCACCTTTCATGTGGGTAGAAGTTGTTCAAGGTGTCCTAACTCATCTGTATGGGCTGGTACAAGAGCGTGGACTCCAGTCTTACTGTACTTTGGATAAAAGTGTCTGCTACACGGCATGTATTACTGTACCGTCTACAGCCATGACAGCTGTGACCTCATCACTTCTCCAAAAACTCTTTGATCTTCAGAAGCCTGCGTGGTCCGGAGGCCCAGTCAATTATTACACTGTCTGTCAGGGATGAAATCCACTTATGGTTTTCATTCCCTCAGAATGCGTTCGTGGTGATTAACGCTGATCCATTTCCTTCTGTGTCCTGTTCCCAGCTTCTGCTGCTTTAGTTGCTGTGACAATGAAGATGATCAAAAATTCCCCTCCATTTCAGTCATTGCTGTTAGATATTTCTCCAATAGATGTTTCTTTGTGTGTACTCTTGCGGAAACAAGCTGTGGATATAGATTTTTTTGCCTGCTGTACCAACCTAGAACGAGGGGCCCCGCCTCACTCTACTTGTCTCCCTTGTTTTAAAAAGGTATCTTGACCTCAATGGAACTTCCTGGTTAAATAAAAGTTAAGAAAAAAATAATGCATTGGGATTTCCTGGTTAAATACAGGTTAACAAATACATGTCTCTCTCTGTGTATCTGCTCTAGGAGCTCAGCACCGCGTCGGTAGTGGCACATTGACCAGTCTGTGGTCTCCTCACCTGGCACCTGGTGGTACCATCGGTCACAATGGGCCGAACACCTCAGAAAGGTCAGCACTTTTTTTTAATGCTTTGTGTTGGATTGGTTCTATTATTTTCTATTCTACTCTAAAGTGTATTCATAAGAGGTTGAATTGTCTCATTTTCAGAGCCAAAAGAAGAGAGGAGGGAGAAACCTGAGAGAAGTAACCCCTCTCCGGGAACCGGTCCCCCCTCTCTGGATAAATCTAATGGTATTAAACACGTTTCCTGCAATGTTCTTCTCTGTCACAATGTAGCGTAACCTACGACTGTCAGATACGTCTCCTGCAATGTTCTTCTCTGTCACAATGTAGTGTAACCTACGACTGTCAGATACGTCTCCTGCAATGTTCTTCTCTGTCACAATGTAGCGTAACCTACGACTGTCAGATAAGTCTCCTGCAATGTTCTTCTCTGTCACAATGTAGTGTAACCTACGACTGTCAGATACAATGTTCTTCTCTGTCACAATGTAGTGTAACCTACGACTGTCACATACGTCTCCTGCAATGTTCTTCTCTGTCACAATGTAGTGTAACCTACGACTGTCAGATACGTCTCCTGCAATGTTCTTCTCTGTCACAATGTAGTGTAACCTACGACTGTCAGATAGGATGAACTATGCCCTTTTGTTTTGCCAGAACCCTTCAGTTGGGAGGAGTACCTTAAGGAAACGTCATCCACAGCCGCGTCTCCCAGCTGTTTCAGACAGGTAGATATGACCCAGTAACTACAACACTATAAGCCCCTACACTCTTAACCACTAGGCTACCTGCCACCCTACACTCTTAACCACTAGGCTACCTACTGCCCCTACACTCTTAACCACTAGGCTACCTACCGCCCCTACACTCTTAACCACTAGGCTGCCTACCGCCCCTACACTCTTAACCACTAGGCTACCTACCGCCCCTACACTCTTAACCACTAGGCTACCTGCCGCCCTACACTCTTAACCACTAGGCTACCTGCCACCCTACACTCTTAACCACTAGGCTACCTACCGCCCCTACACTCTTAACCACTAGGCTACCTGCCGCCCTACACTCTTAACCACTAGGCTGCCTACCGCCCCTACACTCTTAACCACTAGGCTACCTACCGCCCCTACACTCTTAACCACTAGGCTACCTACCGCCCCTACACTCTTAACCACTAGGCTACCTACCGCCCCTACACTCTTAACCACTAGGCTGTCTACCGCCCCTACACTCTTAACCACTAGGCTGTCTACCGCCCCTACACTCTTAACCACTAGGCTACCTACCGCCCCTACACTCTTAACCACTAGGCTGTCTACCGCCCCTACACTCTTAACCACTAGGCTACCTACCGCCCTACACTCTTAACCACTAGGCTACCTACCGCCCCTACACTCTTAACCACTAGGCTACCTACCGCCCCTACACTCTTAACCACTAGGCTACCTACCGCCCCTACACTCTTAACCACTAGGCTACCTACCGCCCTACACTCTTAACCACTAGGCTACCTACCGCCCCTACACTCTTAACCACTAGGCTACCTACCGCCCCTACACTCTTAACCACTAGGCTACCTACCGCCCCTACACTCTTAACCACTAGGCTACCTACCGCCCTACACTCTTAACCACTAGGCTACCTACCGCCCCTACACTCTTAACCACTAGGCTACCTACCGCCCCTACACTCTTAACCACTAGGCTACCTACCGCCCCTACACTCTTAACCACTAGGCTACCTACCGCCCCTACACTCTTAACCACTAGGCTACCTACCGCCCCTACACTCTTAACCACTAGGCTACCTGCCGCCCCTACACTCTTAACCACTAGGCTACCTACCGCCCCTACACTCTTAACCACTAGGCTACCTGCCGCCCTACACTCTTAACCACTAGGCTACCTACCGCCCTACACTCTTAACCACTAGGCTGCCTACCGCCCTACACTCTTAACCACTAGGCTACCTGCCGCCCCTACACTCTTAACCACTAGGCTACCTACCGCCCCTACACTCTTAACCACTAGGCTACCTGCCGCCCTACACTCTTAACCACTAGGCTACCTACCGCCCCTACACTCTTAACCACTAGGCTGTCTACCGCCCCTACACTCTTAACCACTAGGCTACCTGCCGCCCTACACTCTTAACCACTAGGCTACCTACCGCCCCTACACTCTTAACCACTAGGCTACCTACCGCCCCTACACTCTTAACCACTAGGCTGCCTACCGCCCTACACTCTTAACCACTAGGCTACCTGCCGCCCCTACACTCTTAACCACTAGGCTACCTACCGCCCCTACACTCTTAACCACTAGGCTACCTGCCGCCCTACACTCTTAACCACTCGGCTACCTACCGCCCCTACACTCTTAACCACTAGGCTGTCTACCGCCCCTACACTCTTAACCACTAGGCTACCTGCCGCCCTACACTCTTAACCACTAGGCTACCTACCGCCCCTACACTCTTAACCACTAGGCTACCTACCGCCCCTACACTCTTAACCACTAGGCTACCTACCGCCCCTACACTCTTAACCACTAGGCTACCTGCCGCCCTACACTCTTAACCACTAGGCTACCTACCGCCCCTACACTCTTAACCACTAGGCTGTCTACCGCCCCTACACTCTTAACCACTAGGCTACCTACCGCCCCTACACTCTTAACCACTAGGCTACCTACCGCCCCTACACTCTTAACCACTAGGCTGTCTACCGCCCCTACACTCTTAACCACTAGGCTACCTACCGCCCCTACACTCTTAACCACTAGGCTACCTGCCGCCCTACACTCTTAACCACTAGGCTACCTGCCACCCTACACTCTTAACCACTAGGCTACCTGCCGCCCTACACTCTTAACCACTAGGCTACCTACCGCCCCTACACTCTTAACCACTAGGCTACCTGCCGCCCTACACTCTTAACCACTAGGCTACCTACCGCCCCTACACTCTTAACCACTAGGCTACCTACCGCCCCTACACTCTTAACCACTAGGCTACCTACCACCCCTACACTCTTAACCACTAGGCTGTCTACCGCCCCTACACTCTTAACCACTAGGCTACCTACCACCCCTACACTCTTAACCACTAGGCTGTCTACCGCCCCTACACTCTTAACCACTAGGCTACCTACCACCCCTACACTCTTAACCACTAGGCTACCTACCGCCCCTACACTCTTAACCACTAGGCTACCTGCCGCCCTACACTCTTAACCACTAGGCTACCTGCCACCCTACACTCTTAACCACTAGGCTACCTGCCGCCCTACACTCTTAACCACTAGGCTACCTACCGCCCCTACACTCTTAACCACTAGGCTACCTACCGCCCCTACACTCTTAACCACTAGGCTACCTACCACCCCTACACTCTTAACCACTAGGCTGTCTACCGCCCCTACACTCTTAACCACTAGGCTACCTACCACCCCTACACTCTTAACCACTAGGCTACCTACCGCCCCTACACTCTTAACCACTAGGCTACCTGCCGCCCTACACTCTTAACCACTAGGCTACCTACCGCCCCTACACTCTTAACCACTAGGCTACCTACCGCCCCTACACTCTTAACCACTAGGCTACCTACCACCCCTACACTCTTAACCACTAGGCTGTCTACCGCCCCTACACTCTTAACCACTAGGCTACCTACCGCCCTACACTCTTAACCACTAGGCTACCTACCACCCCTACACTCTTAACCACTAGGCTGTCTACCGCCCCATATAAGCAGATCAGTCCATTATTGACTGATCCATTGCCCTCCTGTCTCCCCCAGTCCCGTTTCCCTCCCAGTAATGACTTCAAGGCTGGTATGAAGCTGGAAGCCCACGACCCTCGGAACAACACGTCTATCTGCATCGCCACGGTGATGGGTATGATGGGGACACGTCTGCGTCTCCGTCTGGACGGGAGTGACAACACCAACGATTTCTGGAGACTGGTGGACTCCTCAGACATCCAGCCTATAGGGACCTGTGAGAGGAGAGGAGACATGTTACAGCCACCTCTGGGTAAGGCTACATAGAGAGATATGACAGTTTATTAGACATCCAGCCTGTGAGAGGAGAGGAGACATGCTACAGCCACCTCTGGGTAAGGCTACATAGAGAGATATGACAGTTTATTAGACATCCAGCCTGTGAGAGGAGAGGAGACATGTTACAGCCACCTCTGGGTAAGGCTACATAGAGAGATATGACAGTTTATTAGACATCCAGCCTGTGAGAGGAGAGGAGACATGTTACAGCCACCTCTGGGTAAGGCTACAGTGAGAGATATGACAGTTTATTAGACATCCAGCCTGTGAGAGGAGAGGAGACATGTTACAGCCACCTCTGGGTAAGGCTACATAGAGAGATATGACAGTTTATAATATATAAACATAATATAACATAACATATTACAACATATCAAATATCATATTATAACATATATTATAACATCTCATATAACATATCATATTATAACATCTCATATAGCATATTATAACATATTATAACAACACATTGTAACATCTCATATAGCATATTATAACATATCATATTATAACATATTATAACTTCTCATATAGCATATTATAACATATTATAACAACATATTATAACATAACATATTATAACATATTATGACAACATATTATAACAACATATTATAACATATTATAACATATTATCAAATATCATATTATAACATCTCATATAGCATATTATAACATATTATAACATCTCATATAGCATATTATAACATATTATAACATCTCATATAGCATATTATAACATATTATAACATATTATAACATCTCATATAGCATATTATAACATATTATAACATCTCATATAGCATATTATAACATATTATAACATATTATAACATCTCATATAGCATATTATAACATATTATAACATCTCATATAGCATATTATAACATATTATAACATATTACAACAACATATTATATCATATTATAACATATTATAACATCTCATATAGCATATTATAACATATTATAACATCTCATATAGCATATTATAACATATTATAACATATTATAACATCTCATATAGCATATTATAACATATAACATCTCATATAGCATATTATAACATATTATAACATATTACAACAACATATTATATCATATTATAACATATTATAACATCTCATATAGCATATTATAACATATTATAACATATTACAACAACATATTATATCATATTATAACACATTATAACATCTCATATAGCATATTATATCATATTATAACATATTATAACATCTCATATAGCATATTATAACATCTCATATAGCATATTATAACATCTCATATAGCATATTATAACATATTATAACATATTACAACAACATATTATATCATATTATAACACATTATAACATCTCATATAGCATATTATATCATATTATAACATATTATAACATGTCATATAGCATAATATATCATATTATAACATATTATAACATCTCATATAGCATATTATAACATCTCATATAGCATATTATAACATCTCATATAGCATATTATAACATATTATAACATGTCATATAGCATATTATAACATATTATAACATAACATATTATAACATAACATATTATAACATATTATAACATCTCATATAGGATATTATAACATATTATAACATGTCATATAGCATATTATATCATATTATAACATATTATAACATCTCATATAACATATTATAACATCTCATATAGCATATTATAACATCTCATATAGCATATTATAACATATTATAACATCTCATATAGCATATTATAACATATTATAACATAACATATTATAACATAACATATTATAACATATTATAACATCTCATATAGCATATTATAACATATTATAACATAACATATTATAACATAACATATTATAACATAACATATTATAACATATTATAACATGTCATATAGGATATTATAACATAACATAAAAACAAAGAGTCTCACACTCTATATGTATAATCTCCCAGTCATTTATTGGGTAAAAAATGAATTACTGTGAGGTTATACATACAGTTGAAGTTGGAAGTTTACAAACACCTTAGCCAAATACATTTAAACTCAGTTTTTCACAATTCCTGACATTGAATCCTAGTAAAACTTCCCTGTCTTGAAATGTCAGAATAATAGTAGAGAGAATGATTTATTCCAGCTTTTATTTCTTTCATCGCATTTCCAGTGTGTCAGAAGTTTACAAACACTCAATTAGTATTTGATAGCATTGCCTTTAAATTGTTTAACTTGGGTCAAATGTTTTGGGTAACCTTCCATAAGCTTCCCACTATAAATTGGGTGAATTTTGGCCCATTCCTCCTGACAGAGCTGGTGTAACGGAGTCAGGTTTGTAGGCCTCCTTGCTCGCTTTTCAGTTCTGCCCACAAATGTTCTATAGGATTGAGGTCAGGGCTTTGTGATGGCCACTCAGATACCTTGACTTTGTTGTCCTTAAGCCATTTTGCCACAACTTTGGAAGTATGCTTGGGGTCATTGTCCATTTGGAAGACCCATTTGCGACCAAGTTTTAACTGATGTCTTGATATCCACATCATTTTCCGTCCTCATGATGCCATCTATTTTGTGAAGTGCACCAGTCCCTCCTGCAGCAAAGCACCTCCACAACATGATGCTGCCACCCCCGTGCTTCACAGTTGGGATGGTGTTCTTCGGCTTGCAAGCCTCCCCCTTTTTCCTCCAAACATAACAATGGTCATCATGGCCCAAAATTATATTTTTGTTTCTTCAGACCAAAGAGGACAATTCTCCAAAAAGTACGATCTTTGTCCACATGTGCAGTTGCAAACCGTAGTCTGGCTTTTTTATGGTGGTTTTGGAGCAGTGGCTTCGTCCATGCTGAGCGGTCTTTCAGGTTATGTCGATACAGGACTCGTTTTACTGTGGATATAGACACTTTTGTACCTGTTTCCTCCAGCATCTTCACAAGGTCCTTTGCTGTTGTTCTGGGATTGATTTGCATGTGGAGGTCTACAATTGTTTTTCTGAGATCTTGGCTGATTTCTTTTGATTTTCCAATGATGTCAAGCAAAGAGGTACTGGTTTTGAATGTAGGCCTGTTAATACATCCACAGACTCAAATTATGTCAATTAGCCTATCAGAAGCTTCTAAAGCCATGACATCATTTTGTGGAATTTTCTAAGCTGTTTAAAGGCACAGTCAACTTAGTGTTAATAAACTTCTGAACCACTGAAATTGTTATACAGGGAATTATAAGTGAAATAATGTGTCTGTAAACAATTGTTGGAAAAATTACTTGTGTAATGCACAAAGTAGCTAACCGACTTGCCAAAGCTATAGTTTGTTAACACGAAATTTGTGGAGTGGTTGAAAAACGATTTTTAATGACTCCAACCTAAGTGTATGTAAACTTCTGACTTCAGCTGTACATGGATGGTGCGACTCTCTTTGTTTCCATAGCTTCCAGTGTATTCACCGTTAGTCAGCACCTCTACACTAAATCATTTCCTCTGGGTGTGCTTTTTATATACCCTATTATAGCATAACATATTATAACACATTATGACACATTATAACATAACATATTATAGCATAACACATTATAACATATTATAGCATAACACATTGTAACACATTATGACACATTATAACATATTATAACATAGCACATTATATCACATTATAACACATTATAACATATTATAACATAGCACATTATATCACATTATAACACATTATAACATATTATAACATATTATAGCATAACACATAACATTATAACACATTATAACATTATAGCATAACACATTATAACACATTATAGCATAACACATTATAGCATATTATAACACATTATAGCATAACACATTATAACACATTATAACACATTATAACATTATAGCATATTATAACATATTATAGCGTAACACATTATAACATATTATAGCATATTATAACATATTATAGCATATTATAACATATTATAGCATAACACATTATAACATTATAACACATTATAACATTATAGCATAACACATTATAACACATTATAGCATAACACATTATAGCATATTATAACACATTATAGCATAACACATTATAACACATTATAACACATTATAACATTATAGCATATTATAACATATTATAGCGTAACACATTATAACATATTATAGCATATTATAACATATTATAGCATATTATAACATATTATAGCATAACACATTATAACATTATAACACATTATAACATTATAGCATAACACATTATAGCATATTATAACACATTATAGCATATTATAACATAGCACATTATAGCATATTATAGCACAACACATGATAGTGTAACACATTATAGCATAACATAAACTCAGCAAAAAAAGAAACGTCCTCTCACTGTCAACTGCGTTTATTTTCAGCAAATGTAAATATTTGTATGAACATTATTAACAAGATTCAACAACTGAGACATAAACTGAACAAGTTACACAGACATGTGACTAACAGAAATGGAATAATGTGTCCCTGAACAAAGGGGGGGTCATTAAGTACTGCAGTGCATCTCCTCCTCATGGACTGCACCAGATTTGCCCGTTCTTGCTGTGAGGTGTTACCCCACTCTTCCACCAAGGCACCTGCAAGTTCCCGGACATTTCTGTGGAGAATGGCCCTAGCCCTCAGCCTCCGATCCAACAGGTCCCAGACGTGCTCAATGGGATTGAGATCCAGGCTCTTCGCTGACCATGGCAGAACACTGACATTCTTGTCTTGCAGGAAATCACGCACAGAACGAGCAGAGTACGGGCCTCGGTGTAACGCTCATTCCTTCGACGATAAACGTGAATCCGACCGTCACCCCTGATGAGACAAAACCGCGACTCATCAGTGAAGAGCACTTTTTGCCAGTCCTGTCTGGTTCAGCGACAGTGGGTTTGTGCCCATAGGCGGCTTTGTTGCCGGTGATGTCTGGTGAGGACCTGCCTTACAACAGGCCTCAGTCCAGCCTCTCTCAGCCTATTGAGGACTGTCTGAGCACTGATGGAGGGATTGTGCGTTCCTGGTGTAACTTGGGCAGTTGTTGTTGCCATCCTGTACCTGTCCCGCAGGTGTGATGCTCGGATGTACCGATCCTGGGCAGGTGATGTTACACGTGGTCTGCCACTGTGAGGACGATCAGCTGTCCGTCCTGTCTCCCTGTAGCGCTGTCTTAGGCGTCTCACAGTACAGACATTGCAATTTATTGCCCTGGCCACATCTGCAGTCCTCATGCCTCCTTGCAGCATGCCTACGGCACGTTCACACAGATGAGAAGGGACCCTGGGCATCTTTCTTTTGGTGTTATTCAGAGTCAGTAGAATGTGTCCTAAGTTAGTGTGTCCTAAGTGTGTCCAGTAGAATGTGTCCTAAGTCTTTAGTGTTCTAAGTTTTCATAACTGTGACCTTAATTGCCCACCTGTCTGTAAGCTGTTAGTGTCTTAACGACCGTTCCACAGGTGCATCTTCATTAATTGTTTATGGTTCATTGAACAAGCATGGGAAACATTGTTTAAACCCTTTACAACGAAGATCTGTGAAGTTATTTGGATTTTTACAAATGATCTTTGTTTCTTTTTTTGTTTATTATAACGTAACATATTATAACACATTATAACACATTATAACACATTATAACATATAACACATTATAACACATTATAACACATTATAACATATAACACATTATAACACATTATAACACATTATAGTGTAACACATTATAACACATTATAACACATTATAACACATTATAGCATATTATAGTGTAACACATTATAACACATTATAACATATTATAACATATTATAACATATCATATGTTAATAAGACATTATAAAGTGTTGCACTTGCTTATATCAGCAATAAAGCAGCAATATATTCTAAATCTTAAACTTTTTCTTTGAGTTGTCTTTAGGCTTCAGAATGAACGCCTCCTCGTGGCCTATGTTCCTCCTGAGAACCCTGACTGGAGCAGAGATGGCACCGGCCACAGCTTTTAAAAAGGTCAAGGAAGAAAAATGGAACATTTCACATTGGACCTTAAAGCTGTACTGTAGTGTATTGATTTACTGATCAATGATTGTAGTGTATCAATGATTTACGTATGTGTATATATATATAGATCTGTCTGTTCTGGACTAACAGATCTGTCTGGTCTGGACTAACAGATCTGTCTGGTCTGGACTAACAGATCTGTCTGGTCTGGACTAACAGAGAGTTCTCTGTGTGTATATATAAACAGATCTGTCTGGTCTGGACTAACAGATCTGTCTGGTCTGGACTAACAGATCTGTCTGGTCTGGACTAACAGATCTGTCTGGTCTGGACTAACAGATCTGTCTGGACTAACAGAGAGTTCTCTGTGTGTATATAAACAGATCTGTCTGGTCTGGACTAACAGAGTTATCTGTGTGTAGGAACCCTCCAAGCCCTCCCAGAACCTCTTTAAACCTGGGATGAAGCTAGAAGCAGTGGACAAGAAGAACCCCTACCTGATCTGCCCGGCAACCATCGGAGAGGTCAAAGGTGACAAGATCTTTTTTAAATTTAACCCACCTTTACCCCATTTCTTTGGAGGACAACTTTATAACTGTAACTCTATAATGTGTTTTATTTACTATAACACTATTGTTCCTTTGTTCCCTATTTGTCGTGTGGTTGATGTATCTCCTGCTACGTCTTACTGTTTGTTATTGTAATCTTTATTTTTAGGTGATGAGATCTTTGTGATGTTTGACGGCTGGAGAGGGGCCTTCGACTACTGGTGCCAGTTTGACTCCAGAGACATATTCCCTGTAGGATGGTGTTCTCTGACCAGGCACAGCATCCAGCCTCCTGGCAACTTCTGTAAGTACCTCAACCTCACCACTAGAGGACAGCAGAGCCCTGCTTTCTGATGCTTTTGGCCTGTTCGTCTGTCACCACTGGGTGCTGCTGGTCCAGGGTTTCTTTCTGAAGCTGCCTGAATGAGCAGAGCTGGATGAGAAAATCTGCGAGAATTTCACTGGCTGTTTTCCCCTATTTCCTGTGTTATTTCCTGTATATTTGGCTAAGATACAACCTGTGTGTTAACTACAATTAGTACCTTTCCACTGGTAATAATATTCCTTAATGTGTTCCACTGGTGTACAGTTGAAGCAGGATTGTCCTTCCACACATTGCATTTGGGTCTAGTTTGCTTGTAAAAAGCCAATATATTTATATATATCTCATTGTTTTGTATTACATTTTTTTTTGTTGACAGGTTAAGATAATTTTCTGATTCAAGTAAATCATTCAAAATATGTGATTGTGAGCTTCATAACATCTTCCTTAATGTGTTATCTGTTTAACACTCTACTGCACACAACCTTTTTGCCCCCATACACATGACAATATGAGATGACATGTGTGTAAACAAGCCAATGAGGTGCAGAAGTTGGTATGACGTATCAATTGGGGACGGGACCTTCTTTCAGGAAGCAGAGCGACCTGAGGGCATGGTGTGAGTGAAGGGTACAATGCATTTCATTATTTTACATGTTTAAATAGAGACAATAAAAACATGTACTTGTGTAGGAACCCCTAAAGGAGAATATTTGATAGGTTTCAAACACTTGGTTTTTATATTTATTTAAAAAATTAAATGTTCTTTTTTTTTGCCTCAGGGCAACATTGTGCCCAATGAAAGACATGTAAAATGGCCTTGGACAATGTTTTGGCCAACAGATCCACTGACATTCACCGGCAGTGGACACATAGACGCTCCATTCTAGCCTGATCTGATAGAGAGGGCCGTGAACTTTAGGACAATGACAGCTAGCTTTTCATTTTTCGAATGAAAAGAGTCCTTCTTTGTACTACGTTCCCCTTAATCTGTTGTTGGGCTTAAACATTAGTTTCAAGTTCTATTCTGTCTTTTTTAATTTTCAATTATTAATACATTATCAAAAAAGCATAAAACTTCCCCCCTAAAATAGTTTGAAATATTTGTAGTAATGAACAACCAGATGGTGTGAAGTACAGGGTTAGTCCTTCATCAAGTCTTACAGCAGGACGTACAGGGTTAGTCCTTCATCAAGTCTTACAGTAGCAGCAGGACGTACAGGGTTAGTCCTTCATCAAGTCTTACAGTAGCAGCAGGACGTACAGGGTTAGCCCTTCATCAAGTCTTACAGCTGGACGTACAGGGTTAGTCCTTCATCAAGTCTTACAGCAGGACGTACAGGGTTAGTCCTTCATCAAGTCTTACAGTAGCAGCAGGACGTACAGGGTTAGCCCTTCATCAAGTCTTACAGCTGGACGTACAGGGTTAGTCCTTCATCAAGTCTTACAGCAGGACGTACAGGGTTAGTCCTTCATCAAGTCTTACAGTAGCAGCAGGACGTACAGGGTTAGCCCTTCATCAAGTCTTACAGCTGGACGTACAGGGTTAATCCTTCATCAAGTCTTACAGCTGGCAGTACAGGGTTAGTCCTTCATCAAGTCTTACAGTAGCAGCAGGACGTACAGGGTTAATCCTTCATCAAGTCTTACAGTAGCAGCTGGCAGTACAGGGTTAATCCTTCATCAAGTCTTACAGTAGCAGCTGGCAGTACAGGGTTAGTCCTTCATCAAGTCTTACAGCTGGACGTACAGGGTTAGTCCTTCATCAAGTCTTACAGCAGGACGTACAGGGTTAGTCCTTCATCAAGTCTTACAGTAGCAGCAGGACGTACAGGGTTAGCCCTTCATCAAGTCTTACAGCTGGACGTACAGGGTTAGTCCTTCATCAAGTCTTACAGCAGGACGTACAGGGTTAGTCCTTCATCAAGTCTTACAGTAGCAGCAGGACGTACAGGGTTAGTCCTTCATCAAGTCTTACAGTAGCAGCAGGACGTACAGGGTTAGCCCTTCATCAAGTCTTACAGCTGGACGTACAGGGTTAGTCCTTCATCAAGTCTTACAGCAGGACGTACAGGGTTAGTCCTTCATCAAGTCTTACAGTAGCAGCAGGACGTACAGGGTTAGCCCTTCATCAAGTCTTACAGCTGGACGTACAGGGTTAGTCCTTCATCAAGTCTTACAGCAGGACGTACAGGGTTAGTCCTTCATCAAGTCTTACAGTAGCAGCAGGACGTACAGGGTTAGCCCTTCATCAAGTCTTACAGCTGGACGTACAGGGTTAATCCTTCATCAAGTCTTACAGCTGGCAGTACAGGGTTAGTCCTTCATCAAGTCTTACAGTAGCAGCAGGACGTACAGGGTTAATCCTTCATCAAGTCTTACAGTAGCAGCTGGCAGTACAGGGTTAATCCTTCATCAAGTCTTACAGTAGCAGCTGGCAGTACAGGGTTAGTCCTTCATCAAGTCTTACAGCTGGCAGTACAGGGTTAGTCCTTCATCAAGTCTTACAGTAGCAGCTGGCAGTACAGGGTTAGTCCTTCATCAAGTCTTACAGTAGCAGCAGGACGTACAGGGTTAGTCCTTCATCAAGTCTTACAGTAGCAGCTGGCAGTACAGGGTTAGTCCTTCATCAAGTCTTACAGTAGCAGCTGGCAGTACAGGGTTAGTCCTTCATCAAGTCTTACAGTAGCAGCAGGACGTACAGGGTTAGTCCTTCATCAAGTCTTACAGTAGCAGCAGGACGTACAGGGTTAGTCCTTCATCAAGTCTTACAGTAGCAGCTGGCAGTACAGGGTTAGTTCTTCATCAAGTCTTACAGTAGCAGCTGGCAGTACAGGGTTAATCCTTCATCAAGTCTTACAGTAGCAGCTGGCAGTACAGGGTTAGTCCTTCATCAAGTCTTACAGCTGGCAGTACAGGGTTAGTCCTTCATCAAGTCTTACAGTAGCAGCTGGCAGTACAGGGTTAGTCCTTCATCAAGTCTTACAGCAGGACGTACAGGGTTAATCCTTCATCAAGTCTTACAGCTGGCGGTACAGGGTTAGTCCTTCATCAAGTCTTACAGTAGCAGCTGGCAGTACAGGGTTAGTCCTTCATCAAGTCTTACCGTAGCAGCTGGCAGTACAGGGTTAGTCCTTCATCAAGTCTTACAGTAGCAGCAGGACGTACAGGGTTAGTCCTTCATCAAGTCTTACAGTAGCAGCTGGCAGTACAGGGTTAGTCCTTCATCAAGTCTTACAGTAGCAGCTGGCAGTACAGGGTTAGTCCTTCATCAAGTCTTACAGTAGCAGCAGGACGTACAGGGTTAGTCCTTCATCAAGTCTTACAGTAGCAGCAGGACGTACAGGGTTAGTCCTTCATCAAGTCTTACAGTAGCAGCTGGCAGTACAGGGTTAGTCCTTCATCAAGTCTTACCGTAGCAGCTGGCAGTACAGGGTTAGTCCTTCATCAAGTCTTACAGTAGCAGCTGGCAGTACAGGGTTAGTCCTTCATCAAGTCTTACCGTGGCAGCTGGCAGTACAGGGTTAGTCCTTCATCAAGTCTTACAGTAGCAGCTGGCAGTACAGGGTTAGTCCTTCATCAAGTCTTACAGCTGGCAGTACAGGGTTAGTCCTTCATCAAGTCTTACAGTAGCAGCAGGACATACAGGGTTAGTCCTTCATCAAGTCTTACAGTAGCAGCTGGCAGTACAGGGTTAGTCCTTCATCAAGTCTTACCGTAGCAGCTGGCAGTACAGGGTTAGTCCTTCATCAAGTCTTACAGTAGCAGCTGGCAGTACAGGGTTAGTCCTTCATCAAGTCTTACCATGGCAGCTGGCAGTACAGGGTTAGTCCTTCATCAAGTCTTACAGTAGCAGCTGGCAGTACAGGGTTAGTCCTTCATCAAGTCTTACAGTAGCAGCTGTCAGTACAGGGTTAGTCCTTCATCAAGTCTTACAGCTGGCAGTACAGGGTTAATCCTTCATCAAGTCTTACAGTAGCAGCTGGCAGTACAGGGTTAATCCTTCATTAAGTCTTACAGTAGCAGCAGGACGTACAGGGTTAGTCCTTCATCAAGTCTTACAGTAGCAGCTGGCAGTACAGGGTTAATCCTTCATCAAGTCTTACAGTAGCAGCAGGACGTACAGGGTTAGTCCTTCATCAAGTCTTACAGTAGCAGCTGGCAGTACAGGGTTAGTCCTTCATCAAGTCTTACAGTAGCATCTGGCAGTACAGGGTTAGTCCTTCATCAAGTCTTACAGTAGCAGCTGGCAGTACAGGGTTAGTCCTTCATCAAGTCTTACAGTAGCAGCTGGCAGTACAGGGTTAATCCTTCATCAAGTCTTACAGTAGCAGCTGGTAGTACAGGTTTAATCCTTCATCAAGTCTTACAGTAGCAGCTGGCAGTACAGGGTTAATCCTTCATCAAGTCTTACAGTAGCAGCAGGCCGTACAGGGTTAATCATTCATCAAGTCTTACGGTAGCAGCAGGCCGTACAGGGTTAATCCTTCATCAAGTCTTACAGTAGCAGCTGGCAGTACAGGGTTAATCCTTCATCAAGTCTTACAGTAGCATCTGGCAGTACAGGGTTAGTCCTTCATCAAGTCTTACAATAGCAGCTGGCAGTACAGGTTTAATCCTTCATCAAGTCTTACAGTAGCAGCTGGCAGTACAGGGTTAATCCTTCATCAAGTCTTATAGTAGCAGCAGGCCGTACAGGGTTAATCCTTCATCAAGTCTTACAGTAGCAGCTGGCAGTACAGGGTTAATCCTTCATTAAGTCTTACAGTAGCAGCAGGACGTACAGGGTTAGTCCTTCATCAAGTCTTACAGTAGCAGCTGGCAGTACAGGGTTAATCCTTCATCAAGTCTTACAGTAGCAGCAGGACGTACAGGGTTAGTCCTTCATCAAGTCTTACAGTAGCAGCTGGCAGTACAGGGTTAGTCCTTCATCAAGTCTTACAGTAGCATCTGGCAGTACAGGGTTAGTCCTTCATCAAGTCTTACAGTAGCAGCTGGCAGTACAGGGTTAGTCCTTCATCAAGTCTTACAGTAGCAGCTGGCAGTACAGGGTTAATCCTTCATCAAGTCTTACAGTAGCAGCTGGTAGTACAGGTTTAATCCTTCATCAAGTCTTACAGTAGCAGCTGGCAGTACAGGGTTAATCCTTCATCAAGTCTTACAGTAGCAGCAGGCCGTACAGGGTTAATCATTCATCAAGTCTTACAGTAGCAGCAGGCCGTACAGGGTTAATCCTTCATCAAGTCTTACAGTAGCAGCTGGCAGTACAGGGTTAATCCTTCATCAAGTCTTACAGTAGCATCTGGCAGTACAGGGTTAGTCCTTCATCTAGTCTTACAATAGCAGCTGGCAGTACAGGTTTAATCCTTCATCAAGTCTTACAGTAGCAGCTGGCAGTACAGGTTTAATCCTTCATCAAGTCTTATAGTAGCAGCAGGCCGTACAGGGTTAATCCTTCATCAAGTCTTACAGTAGCAGCTGGCAGTACAGGGTTAATCCTTCATCAAGTCTTACAGTAGCATCTGGCAGTACAGGGTTAATCCTTCATCGAGTCTTACAGCTGGCAGTACAGGGTTAGTCCTTCATCAAGTCTTACAGTAGCAGCAGGCCGTACAGGGTTAATCCTTCATCAAGTCTTACAATAGCAGCTGGCAGTACAGGGTTAATCCTTCATCAAGTCTTACAGTAGCAGCTGGAAGTACAGGGTTAGTCCTTCATCAAGTCTTACAGTAGCAGCTGGCAGTACAGGGTTAATCCTTCATCAAGTCTTACAGTAGCAGCTGGCAGTACAGGGTTAGTCCTTCATCAAGTCTTACAGTAGCAGCTGGCAGTACAGGGTTAATCCTTCATCAAGTCTTACCGTAGCAGCTGGTAGTACAGGGTTAATCCTTCTTCAAGTCTTACAGTAGCATCTGGCAGTACAGGGTTAATCCTTCATCAAGTCTTACAGTAGCAGCTGGCAGTACAGGGTTAGTCCTTCATCAAGTCTTACAGTAGCAGCTGGCAGTACAGGGTTAGTCCTTCATCAAGTCTTACAGTAGCAGCTGGCAGTACAGGGTTAGTCCTTCATCAAGTCTTACAGTAGCAGCTAGCAGTACAGGGTTAATCCTTCATCAAGTCTTACAGTAGCAGCTAGCAGTACAGGGTTAATCCTTCATCAAGTCTTACAACTGGCAGTACAGGGTTAATCCTTCATCAAGTCTTACAGTAGCAGCTGGCAGTACGGGGTTAATCCTTCATCAAGTCTTACAGCAGGACGTACAGGGTTAATCCTTCATCAAGTCTTACAGTAGCAGCTGGCAGTACAGGGTTAGTCCTTCATCAAGTCTTACAGCTGGCAGTACAGGGTTAGTCCTTCATCAAGTCTTACAGTAGCAGCTGGCAGTACAGGGTTAGTCCTTCATCAAGTCTTACAGCAGGACGTACAGGGTTAATCCTTCATCAAGTCTTACAGCTGGCGGTACAGGGTTAGTCCTTCATCAAGTCTTACAGTAGCAGCTGGCAGTACAGGGTTAGTCCTTCATCAAGTCTTACCGTAGCAGCTGGCAGTACAGGGTTAGTCCTTCATCAAGTCTTACAGTAGCAGCAGGACGTACAGGGTTAGTCCTTCATCAAGTCTTACAGTAGCAGCTGGCAGTACAGGGTTAGTCCTTCATCAAGTCTTACAGTAGCAGCTGGCAGTACAGGGTTAGTCCTTCATCAAGTCTTACAGTAGCAGCAGGACGTACAGGGTTAGTCCTTCATCAAGTCTTACAGTAGCAGCAGGACGTACAGGGTTAGTCCTTCATCAAGTCTTACAGTAGCAGCTGGCAGTACAGGGTTAGTCCTTCATCAAGTCTTACCGTAGCAGCTGGCAGTACAGGGTTAGTCCTTCATCAAGTCTTACAGTAGCAGCTGGCAGTACAGGGTTAGTCCTTCATCAAGTCTTACCGTGGCAGCTGGCAGTACAGGGTTAGTCCTTCATCAAGTCTTACAGTAGCAGCTGGCAGTACAGGGTTAGTCCTTCATCAAGTCTTACAGCTGGCAGTACAGGGTTAGTCCTTCATCAAGTCTTACAGTAGCAGCAGGACATACAGGGTTAGTCCTTCATCAAGTCTTACAGTAGCAGCTGGCAGTACAGGGTTAGTCCTTCATCAAGTCTTACCGTAGCAGCTGGCAGTACAGGGTTAGTCCTTCATCAAGTCTTACAGTAGCAGCTGGCAGTACAGGGTTAGTCCTTCATCAAGTCTTACCATGGCAGCTGGCAGTACAGGGTTAGTCCTTCATCAAGTCTTACAGTAGCAGCTGGCAGTACAGGGTTAGTCCTTCATCAAGTCTTACAGTAGCAGCTGTCAGTACAGGGTTAGTCCTTCATCAAGTCTTACAGCTGGCAGTACAGGGTTAATCCTTCATCAAGTCTTACAGTAGCAGCTGGCAGTACAGGGTTAATCCTTCATTAAGTCTTACAGTAGCAGCAGGACGTACAGGGTTAGTCCTTCATCAAGTCTTACAGTAGCAGCTGGCAGTACAGGGTTAATCCTTCATCAAGTCTTACAGTAGCAGCAGGACGTACAGGGTTAGTCCTTCATCAAGTCTTACAGTAGCAGCTGGCAGTACAGGGTTAGTCCTTCATCAAGTCTTACAGTAGCATCTGGCAGTACAGGGTTAGTCCTTCATCAAGTCTTACAGTAGCAGCTGGCAGTACAGGGTTAGTCCTTCATCAAGTCTTACAGTAGCAGCTGGCAGTACAGGGTTAATCCTTCATCAAGTCTTACAGTAGCAGCTGGTAGTACAGGTTTAATCCTTCATCAAGTCTTACAGTAGCAGCTGGCAGTACAGGGTTAATCCTTCATCAAGTCTTACAGTAGCAGCAGGCCGTACAGGGTTAATCATTCATCAAGTCTTACGGTAGCAGCAGGCCGTACAGGGTTAATCCTTCATCAAGTCTTACAGTAGCAGCTGGCAGTACAGGGTTAATCCTTCATCAAGTCTTACAGTAGCATCTGGCAGTACAGGGTTAGTCCTTCATCAAGTCTTACAATAGCAGCTGGCAGTACAGGTTTAATCCTTCATCAAGTCTTACAGTAGCAGCTGGCAGTACAGGGTTAATCCTTCATCAAGTCTTATAGTAGCAGCAGGCCGTACAGGGTTAATCCTTCATCAAGTCTTACAGTAGCAGCTGGCAGTACAGGGTTAATCCTTCATTAAGTCTTACAGTAGCAGCAGGACGTACAGGGTTAGTCCTTCATCAAGTCTTACAGTAGCAGCTGGCAGTACAGGGTTAATCCTTCATCAAGTCTTACAGTAGCAGCAGGACGTACAGGGTTAGTCCTTCATCAAGTCTTACAGTAGCAGCTGGCAGTACAGGGTTAGTCCTTCATCAAGTCTTACAGTAGCATCTGGCAGTACAGGGTTAGTCCTTCATCAAGTCTTACAGTAGCAGCTGGCAGTACAGGGTTAGTCCTTCATCAAGTCTTACAGTAGCAGCTGGCAGTACAGGGTTAATCCTTCATCAAGTCTTACAGTAGCAGCTGGTAGTACAGGTTTAATCCTTCATCAAGTCTTACAGTAGCAGCTGGCAGTACAGGGTTAATCCTTCATCAAGTCTTACAGTAGCAGCAGGCCGTACAGGGTTAATCATTCATCAAGTCTTACAGTAGCAGCAGGCCGTACAGGGTTAATCCTTCATCAAGTCTTACAGTAGCAGCTGGCAGTACAGGGTTAATCCTTCATCAAGTCTTACAGTAGCATCTGGCAGTACAGGGTTAGTCCTTCATCTAGTCTTACAATAGCAGCTGGCAGTACAGGTTTAATCCTTCATCAAGTCTTACAGTAGCAGCTGGCAGTACAGGTTTAATCCTTCATCAAGTCTTATAGTAGCAGCAGGCCGTACAGGGTTAATCCTTCATCAAGTCTTACAGTAGCAGCTGGCAGTACAGGGTTAATCCTTCATCAAGTCTTACAGTAGCATCTGGCAGTACAGGGTTAATCCTTCATCAAGTCTTACAGCTGGCAGTACAGGGTTAGTCCTTCATCAAGTCTTACAGTAGCAGCAGGCCGTACAGGGTTAATCCTTCATCAAGTCTTACAATAGCAGCTGGCAGTACAGGGTTAATCCTTCATCAAGTCTTACAGTAGCAGCTGGAAGTACAGGGTTAGTCCTTCATCAAGTCTTACAGTAGCAGCTGGCAGTACAGGGTTAATCCTTCATCAAGTCTTACAGTAGCAGCTGGCAGTACAGGGTTAGTCCTTCATCAAGTCTTACAGTAGCAGCTGGCAGTACAGGGTTAATCCTTCATCAAGTCTTACCGTAGCAGCTGGTAGTACAGGGTTAATCCTTCTTCAAGTCTTACAGTAGCATCTGGCAGTACAGGGTTAATCCTTCATCAAGTCTTACAGTAGCAGCTGGCAGTACAGGGTTAGTCCTTCATCAAGTCTTACAGTAGCAGCTGGCAGTACAGGGTTAGTCCTTCATCAAGTCTTACAGTAGCAGCTGGCAGTACAGGGTTAGTCCTTCATCAAGTCTTACAGTAGCAGCTAGCAGTACAGGGTTAATCCTTCATCAAGTCTTACAGTAGCAGCTAGCAGTACAGGGTTAATCCTTCATCAAGTCTTACAACTGGCAGTACAGGGTTAATCCTTCATCAAGTCTTACAGTAGCAGCTGGCAGTACGGGGTTAATCCTTCATCAAGTCTTACAGTAGCAGCTGGCAGTACAGGGTTAATCCTTCATCAAGTCTTACAGTAGCAGCTGGCAGTACAGGGTTAATCCTTCATCAAGTCTTACAGTAGCAGCTGGCAGTACAGGGCTAATCCTTCATCAAGTTTTACAGTAGCATCTGGCAGTACAGGCTTAATCCTTCATCAAGTCTTACAGTAGCAGCTGGCAGTACAGGGTAAATCCTTCATCAAGTCTTACAATAGCAGCTGGCAGTACAGGGTTAATCCTTCATCAAGTCTTACAGTAGCAGCTGGAAGTACAGGGTTAGTCCTTCATCAAGTCTTACAGTAGCAGCTGGCAGTACAGGGTTAGTCCTTCATCAAGTCTTACAGTAGCAGCTGGCAGTACAGGGTTAATCCTTCATCAAGTCTTACAGTAGCAGCTGGCAGTACAGGTTTAGTCCTTCATCAAGTCTTACAGTAGCAGCTGGCAGTACAGGGTTAATCCTTCATCAAGTCTTACCGTAGCAGCTGGTAGTACAGGGTTAGTCCTTCATCAAGTCTTACAGTAGCAGCTGGCAGTACAGGGTTAGTCCTTCATCAAGTCTTACCGTAGCAGCTGGCAGTACAGGGTTAGTCCTTCATCAAGTCTTACCGTAGCAGCTGGCAGTACAGGGTTAGTCCTTCATCAAGTCTTACCGTAGCAGCTGGCAGTACAGGGTTAGTCCTTCATCAAGTCTTACCGTAGCAGCTGGCAGTACAGGGTTAGTCCTTCATCAAGTCTTACCGTATCAGCTGGCAGTACAGGGTTAGTCCTTCATCAAGTCTTACAGTAGCAGCTGGCAGTACAGGGTTAGTCCTTCATCAAGTCTCACCGTAGCAGCTGGCAGTACAGGGTTAGTCCTTCATCAAGTCTTACCGTAGCAGCAGGACGTACAGGGTTAGTCCTTCATCAAGTCTTACCGTAGCAGCTGGCAGTACAGGGTTAGTCCTTCATCAAGTCTTACAGTAGCAGCTGGCAGTACAGGGTAAATCCTTCATCAAGTCTTACAGAAGCAGCTGGAAGTACAGGGTTAAGCCTTCATCAAGTCTTACAGCTGGCAGTACAGGGTTAATCCTTCATCAAGTCTTACAGCTGGCAGTACAGGGTTAATCCTTCATCAAGTCTTACAGTAGCAGCTGGCAGTACAGGGTTAATCCTTCATCAAGTCTTACAGTAGCAGCTGGCAGTACAGGGTTAATCCTTCATCAAGTCTTACAACTGGCAGTACAGGGTTAATCCTTCATCAAGTCTTACAGTAGCAGCTGGCAGTACGGGGTTAATCCTTCATCATTTCTTACAGTAGCAGCTGGCAGTACAGGGTTAATCCTTCATCAAGTCTTACAGTAGCAGCTGGCAGTACAGGGCTAATCCTTCATCAAGTCTTACAGTAGCAGCTGGCAGTACAGGGCTAATCCTTCATCAAGTCTTACAGTAGCAGCTGGCATTACAGGGTAAATCCTTCATCAAGTCTTACAATAGCAGCTGGCAGTACAGGGTTAATCCTTCATCAAGTCTTACAGTAGCAGCTGGCAGTACAGGGTTAGTCCTTCATCAAGTCTTACAGTAGCAGCTGGCAGTACAGGGTTAGTCCTTCATCAAGTCTTACAGTAGCAGCTGGCAGTACAGGGTTAATCCTTCATCAAGTCTTACAACTGGCAGTACAGGGTTAATCCTTCATCAAGTCTTACAGTAGCAGCTGGCAGTACAGGGTTAGTCCTTCATCAAGTCTTACAGTAGCAGCTGGCAGTACAGGGTTAATCCTTCATCAAGTCTTACCGTAGCAGCTGGTAGTACAGGGTTAATCCTTCTTCAAGTCTTACAGTAGCATCTGGCAGTACAGGGTTAATCCTTCATCAAGTCTTACAGTAGCAGCTGGCAGTACAGGGTTAGTCCTTCATCAAGTCTTACAGTAGCAGCTGGCAGTACAGGGTTAGTCCTTCATCAAGTCTTACAGTAGCAGCTGGCAGTACAGGGTTAGTCCTTCATCAAGTCTTACAGTAGCAGCAGGCAGTACAGGGTTAATCCTTCATCAAGTCTTACAGTAGCAGCTAGCAGTACAGGGTTAATCCTTCATCAAGTCTTACAACTGGCAGTACAGGGTTAATCCTTCATCAAGTCTTACAGTAGCAGCTGGCAGTACGGGGTTAATCCTTCATCAAGTCTTACAGTAGCAGCTGGCAGTACAGGGTTAATCCTTCATCAAGTCTTACAGTAGCAGCTGGCAGTACAGGGCTAATCCTTCATCAAGTCTTACAGTAGCAGCTGGCAGTACAGGGCTAATCCTTCATCAAGTTTTACAGTAGCATCTGGCAGTACAGGCTTAATCCTTCATCAAGTCTTACAGTAGCAGCTGGCAGTACAGGGTAAATCCTTCATCAAGTCTTACAATAGCAGCTGGCAGTACAGGGTTAATCCTTCATCAAGTCTTACAGTAGCAGCTGGAAGTACAGGGTTAGTCCTTCATCAAGTCTTACAGTAGCAGCTGGCAGTACAGGGTTAGTCCTTCATCAAGTCTTACAGTAGCAGCTGGCAGTACAGGGTTAGTCCTTCATCAAGTCTTACAGCAGGACGTACAGGGTTAGTCCTTCATCAAGTCTTACAGCTGGCAGTACAGGGTTAGTCCTTCATCAAGTCTTACAGTAGCAGCTGGCAGTACAGGGTTAGTCCTTCATCAAATCTTACCGTAGCAGCTGGCAGTACAGGGTTAGTCCTTCATCAAGTCTTACAGTAGCAGCAGGACGTACAGGGTTAGTCCTTCATCAAGTCTTACAGTAGCAGCTGGCAGTACAGGGTTAGTCCTTCATCAAGTCTTACAGTAGCAGCTGGCAGTACAGGGTTAGTCCTTCATCAAGTCTTACAGTAGCAGCAGGACGTACAGGGTTAGTCCTTCATCAAGTCTTACAGTAGCAGCAGGACGTACAGGGTTAGTCCTTCATCAAGTCTTACAGTAGCAGCTGGCAGTACAGGGTTAGTCCTTCATCAAGTCTTACCGTAGCAGCTGGCAGTACAGGGTTAGTCCTTCATCAAGTCTTACAGTAGCAGCTGGCAGTACAGGGTTAGTCCTTCATCAAGTCTTACCGTGGCAGCTGGCAGTACAGGGTTAGTCCTTCATCAAGTCTTACAGTAGCAGCTGGCAGTACAGGGTTAGTCCTTCATCAAGTCTTACAGCTGGCAGTACAGGGTTAGTCCTTCATCAAGTCTTACAGTAGCAGCAGGACATACAGGGTTAGTCCTTCATCAAGTCTTACAGTAGCAGCTGGCAGTACAGGGTTAGTCCTTCATCAAGTCTTACCGTAGCAGCTGGCAGTACAGGGTTAGTCCTTCATCAAGTCTTACAGTAGCAGCTGGCAGTACAGGGTTAGTCCTTCATCAAGTCTTACCGTGGCAGCTGGCAGTACAGGGTTAGTCCTTCATCAAGTCTTACAGTAGCAGCTGGCAGTACAGGGTTAGTCCTTCATCAAGTCTTACAGTAGCAGCTGTCAGTACAGGGTTAGTCCTTCATCAAGTCTTACAGCTGGCAGTACAGGGTTAATCCTTCATCAAGTCTTACAGTAGCAGCTGGCAGTACAGGGTTAATCCTTCATTAAGTCTTACAGTAGCAGCAGGACGTACAGGGTTAGTCCTTCATCAAGTCTTACAGTAGCAGCTGGCAGTACAGGGTTAATCCTTCATCAAGTCTTACAGTAGCAGCAGGACGTACAGGGTTAGTCCTTCATCAAGTCTTACAGTAGCAGCTGGCAGTACAGGGTTAGTCCTTCATCAAGTCTTACAGTAGCATCTGGCAGTACAGGGTTAGTCCTTCATCAAGTCTTACAGTAGCAGCTGGCAGTACAGGGTTAGTCCTTCATCAAGTCTTACAGTAGCAGCTGGCAGTACAGGGTTAATCCTTCATCAAGTCTTACAGTAGCAGCTGGTAGTACAGGTTTAATCCTTCATCAAGTCTTACAGTAGCAGCTGGCAGTACAGGGTTAATCCTTCATCAAGTCTTACAGTAGCAGCAGGCCGTACAGGGTTAATCATTCATCAAGTCTTACAGTAGCAGCAGGCCGTACAGGGTTAATCCTTCATCAAGTCTTACAGTAGCAGCTGGCAGTACAGGGTTAATCCTTCATCAGGTCTTACAGTAGCATCTGGCAGTACAGGGTTAGTCCTTCATCAAGTCTTACAATAGCAGCTGGCAGTACAGGTTTAATCCTTCATCAAGTCTTACAGTAGCAGCTGGCAGTACAGGGTTAATCCTTCATCAAGTCTTACAGTAGCAGCTGGCAGTACAGGGTTAATCCTTCATCAAGTCTTACAGTAGCATCTGGCAGTACAGGGTTAATCCTTCATCAAGTCTTACAGCTGGCAGTACAGGGTTAGTCCTTCATCAAGTCTTACAGTAGCAGCAGGCCGTACAGGGTTAATCCTTCATCAAGTCTTACAATAGCAGCTGGCAGTACAGGGTTAATCCTTCATCAAGTCTTACAGTAGCAGCTGGAAGTACAGGGTTAGTCCTTCATCAAGTCTTACAGTAGCAGCTGGCAGTACAGGGTTAGTCCTTCATCAAGTCTTACAATAGCAGCTGGCAGTACAGGGTTAGTCCTTCATCAAGTCTTACAGTAGCAGCTGGCAGTACAGGGTTAATCCTTCATCAAGTCTTACAGTAGCAGCTGGCAGTACAGGGTTAGTCCTTCATCAAGTCTTACAGTAGCAGCTGGCAGTACAGGGTTAGTCCTTCATCAAGTCTTACCGTAGCAGCTGGCAGTACAGGGTTAGTCCTTCATCAAGTCTTACAGTAGCAGCTGGCAGTACAGGGTTAGTCCTTCATCAAGTCTTACCGTGGCAGCTGGCAGTACAGGGTTAGTCCTTCATCAAGTCTTACAGTAGCAGCTGGCAGTACAGGGTTAGTCCTTCATCAAGTCTTACAGCTGGCAGTACAGGGTTAGTCCTTCATCAAGTCTTACAGTAGCAGCAGGACATACAGGGTTAGTCCTTCATCAAGTCTTACAGTAGCAGCTGGCAGTACAGGGTTAGTCCTTCATCAAGTCTTACCGTAGCAGCTGGCAGTACAGGGTTAGTCCTTCATCAAGTCTTACAGTAGCAGCTGGCAGTACAGGGTTAGTCCTTCATCAAGTCTTACCGTGGCAGCTGGCAGTACAGGGTTAGTCCTTCATCAAGTCTTACAGTAGCAGCTGGCAGTACAGGGTTAGTCCTTCATCAAGTCTTACAGTAGCAGCTGTCAGTACAGGGTTAGTCCTTCATCAAGTCTTACAGCTGGCAGTACAGGGTTAATCCTTCATCAAGTCTTACAGTAGCAGCTGGCAGTACAGGGTTAATCCTTCATTAAGTCTTACAGTAGCAGCAGGACGTACAGGGTTAGTCCTTCATCAAGTCTTACAGTAGCAGCTGGCAGTACAGGGTTAATCCTTCATCAAGTCTTACAGTAGCAGCAGGACGTACAGGGTTAGTCCTTCATCAAGTCTTACAGTAGCAGCTGGCAGTACAGGGTTAGTCCTTCATCAAGTCTTACAGTAGCATCTGGCAGTACAGGGTTAGTCCTTCATCAAGTCTTACAGTAGCAGCTGGCAGTACAGGGTTAGTCCTTCATCAAGTCTTACAGTAGCAGCTGGCAGTACAGGGTTAATCCTTCATCAAGTCTTACAGTAGCAGCTGGTAGTACAGGTTTAATCCTTCATCAAGTCTTACAGTAGCAGCTGGCAGTACAGGGTTAATCCTTCATCAAGTCTTACAGTAGCAGCAGGCCGTACAGGGTTAATCATTCATCAAGTCTTACAGTAGCAGCAGGCCGTACAGGGTTAATCCTTCATCAAGTCTTACAGTAGCAGCTGGCAGTACAGGGTTAATCCTTCATCAGGTCTTACAGTAGCATCTGGCAGTACAGGGTTAGTCCTTCATCAAGTCTTACAATAGCAGCTGGCAGTACAGGTTTAATCCTTCATCAAGTCTTACAGTAGCAGCTGGCAGTACAGGGTTAATCCTTCATCAAGTCTTACAGTAGCAGCTGGCAGTACAGGGTTAATCCTTCATCAAGTCTTACAGTAGCATCTGGCAGTACAGGGTTAATCCTTCATCAAGTCTTACAGCTGGCAGTACAGGGTTAGTCCTTCATCAAGTCTTACAGTAGCAGCAGGCCGTACAGGGTTAATCCTTCATCAAGTCTTACAATAGCAGCTGGCAGTACAGGGTTAATCCTTCATCAAGTCTTACAGTAGCAGCTGGAAGTACAGGGTTAGTCCTTCATCAAGTCTTACAGTAGCAGCTGGCAGTACAGGGTTAGTCCTTCATCAAGTCTTACAATAGCAGCTGGCAGTACAGGGTTAGTCCTTCATCAAGTCTTACAGTAGCAGCTGGCAGTACAGGGTTAATCCTTCATCAAGTCTTACAGTAGCAGCTGGCAGTACAGGGTTAGTCCTTCATCAAGTCTTACAGTAGCAGCTGGCAGTACAGGGTTAATCCTTCATCAAGTCTTACCGTAGCAGCTGGTAGTACAGGGTTAATCCTTCTTCAAGTCTTACAGTAGCAGCTGGCAGTACAGGGTTAGTCCTTCATCATGTCTTACAGTAGCAGCTGGCAGTACAGGGTTAGTCCTTCATCAAGTCTTACAGTAGCAGCTGGCAGTACAGGGTTAGTCCTTCATCAAGTCTTACAGTAGCAGCTAGCAGTACAGGGTTAATCCTTCATCAAGTCTTACAACTGGCAGTACAGGGTTAGTCCTTCATCAAGTCTTACAGTAGCAGCTGGCAGTACAGGGTTAGTCCTTCATCAAGTCTTACAGTAGCAGCTAGCAGTACAGGGTTAATCCTTCATCAAGTCTTACAACTGGCAGTACAGGGTTAATCCTTCATCAAGTCTTACAGTAGCAGCTGGCAGTACGGGGTTAATCCTTCATCAAGTCTTACAGTAGCAGCTGGCAGTACAGGGTTAATCCTTCATCAAGTCTTACAGTAGCAGCTGGCAGTACAGGGCTAATCCTTCATCAAGTCTTACAGTAGCAGCTGGCAGTACAGGGCTAATCCTTCATCAAGTTTTACAGTAGCATCTGGCAGTACAGGCTTAATCCTTCATCAAGTCTTACAGTAGCAGCTGGCAGTACAGGGTAAATCCTTCATCAAGTCTTACAATAGCAGCTGGCAGTACAGGGTTAATCCTTCATCAAGTCTTACAGTAGCAGCTGGAAGTACAGGGTTAGTCCTTCATCAAGTCTTACAGTAGCAGCTGGCAGTACAGGGTTAGTCCTTCATCAAGTCTTACAGTAGCAGCTGGCAGTACAGGGTTAGTCCTTCATCAAGTCTTACAGTAGCAGCTGGCAGTACAGGGTTAATCCTTCATCAAGTCTTACAGTAGCAGCTGGCAGTACAGGTTTAGTCCTTCATCAAGTCTTACAGTAGCAGCTGGCAGTACAGGGTTAATCCTTCATCAAGTCTTACCGTAGCAGCTGGTAGTACAGGGTTAGTCCTTCATCAAGTCTTACAGTAGCAGCTGGCAGTACAGGGTTAGTCCTTCATCAAGTCTTACCGTAGCAGCTGGCAGTACAGGGTTAGTCCTTCATCAAGTCTTACCGTAGCAGCTGGCAGTACAGGGTTAGTCCTTCATCAAGTCTTACCGTAGCAGCTGGCAGTACAGGGTTAGTCCTTCATCAAGTCTTACCGTAGCAGCTGGCAGTACAGGGTTAGTCCTTCATCAAGTCTTACCGTAGCAGCTGGCAGTACAGGGTTAGTCCTTCATCAAGTCTTACAGTAGCAGCTGGCAGTACAGGGTTAGTCCTTCATCAAGTCTCACCGTAGCAGCTGGCAGTACAGGGTTAGTCCTTCATCAAGTCTTACCGTAGCAGCAGGACGTACAGTGTTAGTCCTTCATCAAGTCTTACCGTAGCAGCTGGCAGTACAGGGTTAGTCCTTCATCAAGTCTTACAGTAGCAGCTGGCAGTACAGGGTAAATCCTTCATCAAGTCTTACAGTAGCAGCTGGAAGTACAGGGTTAATCCTTCATCAAGTCTTACAGCTGGCAGTACAGGGTTAATCCTTCATCAAGTCTTACAGTAGCAGCTGGCAGTACAGGGTTAATCCTTCATCAAGTCTTACAGTAGCAGCTGGCAGTACAGGGTTAATCCTTCATCAAGTCTTACAACTGGCAGTACAGGGTTAATCCTTCATCAAGTCTTACAGTAGCAGCTGGCAGTACGGGGTTAATCCTTCATCATTTCTTACAGTAGCAGCTGGCAGTACAGGGTTAATCCTTCATCAAGTCTTACAGTAGCAGCTGGCAGTACAGGGCTAATCCTTCATCAAGTCTTACAGTAGCAGCTGGCAGTACAGGGCTAATCCTTCATCAAGTCTTACAGTAGCAGCTGGCATTACAGGGTAAATCCTTCATCAAGTCTTACAATAGCAGCTGGCAGTACAGGGTTAATCCTTCATCAAGTCTTACAGTAGCAGCTGGCAGTACAGGGTTAGTCCTTCATCAAGTCTTACAGTAGCAGCTGGCAGTACAGGGTTAGTCCTTCATCAAGTCTTACAGTAGCAGCTGGCAGTACAGGGTTAATCCTTCATCAAGTCTTACAACTGGCAGTACAGGGTTAATCCTTCATCAAGTCTTACAGTAGCAGCTGGCAGTACAGGGTTAGTCCTTCATCAAGTCTTACAGTAGCAGCTGGCAGTACAGGGTTAATCCTTCATCAAGTCTTACCGTAGCAGCTGGTAGTACAGGGTTAATCCTTCTTCAAGTCTTACAGTAGCATCTGGCAGTACAGGGTTAATCCTTCATCAAGTCTTACAGTAGCAGCTGGCAGTACAGGGTTAGTCCTTCATCAAGTCTTACAGTAGCAGCTGGAAGTACAGGGTTAGTCCTTCATCAAGTCTTACAGTAGCAGCTGGCAGTACAGGGTTAGTCCTTCATCAAGTCTTACAGTAGCAGCAGTTAGTACAGGGTTAATCCTTCATCAAGTCTTACAGTAGCAGCTAGCAGTACAGGGTTAATCCTTCATCAAGTCTTACAACTGGCAGTACAGGGTTAATCCTTCATCAAGTCTTACAGTAGCAGCTGGCAGTACAGGGTTAGTCCTTCATCAAGTCTTACAGTAGCAGCTGGCAGTACAGGGTTAGTCCTTCATCAAGTCTTACAGTAGCAGCTGGCAGTACAGGGTTAGTCCTTCATCAAGTCTTACAGTAGCAGCTGGCAGTACAGGGTTAGTCCTTCATCAAGTCTTACAGTAGCATCTGGCAGTACAGGGTTAATCCTTCATCAAGTCTTACAGTAGCAGCTGGCAGTACAGGGTTAGTCCTTCATCAAGTCTTACAGTAGCAGCTGGCAGTACAGGGTTAATCCTTCATCAAGTCTTACAGTAGCAGCTGGCAGTACGGGGTTAATCCTTCATCAAGTCTTACAGTAGCAGCTGGCAGTACAGGGTTAATCCTTCATCAAGTCTTACAGTAGCAGCTGGCAGTACAGGGCTAATCCTTCATCAAGTCTTACAGTAGCAGCTGGCAGTACAGGGCTAATCCTTCATCAAGTTTTACAGTAGCATCTGGCAGTACAGGCTTAATCCTTCATCAAGTCTTACAGTAGCAGCTGGAAGTACAGGGTTAGTCCTTCATCAAGTCTTACAGTAGCAGCTGGCAGTACAGGGTTAGTCCTTCATCAAGTCTTACAGTAGCAGCTGGCAGTACAGGGTTAGTCCTTCATCAAGTCTTACAGTAGCAGCTGGCAGTACAGGGTTAATCCTTCATCAAGTCTTACAGTAGCAGCTGGCAGTACAGGTTTAGTCCTTCATCAAGTCTTACAGTAGCAGCTGGCAGTACAGGGTTAATCCTTCATCAAGTCTTACAGTAGCAGCTGGCAGTACAGGGCTAATCCTTCATCAAGTCTTACAGTAGCAGCTGGCAGTACAGGGCTAATCCTTCATCAAGTTTTACAGTAGCATCTGGCAGTACAGGCTTAATCCTTCATCAAGTCTTACAGTAGCAGCTGGCAGTACAGGGTAAATCCTTCATCAAGTCTTACAATAGCAGCTGGCAGTACAGGGTTAATCCTTCATCAAGTCTTACAGTAGCAGCTGGAAGTACAGGGTTAGTCCTTCATCAAGTCTTACAGTAGCAGCTGGCAGTACAGGGTTAGTCCTTCATCAAGTCTTACAGTAGCAGCTGGCAGTACAGGGTTAGTCCTTCATCAAGTCTTACAGTAGCAGCTGGCAGTACAGGGTTAATCCTTCATCAAGTCTTACAGTAGCAGCTGGCAGTACAGGTTTAGTCCTTCATCAAGTCTTACAGTAGCAGCTGGCAGTACAGGGTTAATCCTTCATCAAGTCTTACCGTAGCAGCTTGTAGTACAGGGTTAGTCCTTCATCAAGTCTTACAGTAGCAGCTGGCAGTACAGGGTTAGTCCTTCATCAAGTCTTACCGTAGCAGCTGGCAGTACAGGGTTAGTCCTTCATCAAGTCTTACCGTAGCAGCTGGCAGTACAGGGTTAGTCCTTCATCAAGTCTTACCGTAGCAGCTGGCAGTACAGGGTTAGTCCTTCATCAAGTCTTACCGTAGCAGCTGGCAGTACAGGGTTAGTCCTTCATCAAGTCTTACCGTAGCAGCTGGCAGTACAGGGTTAGTCCTTCATCAAGTCTTACCGTAGCAGCTGGCAGTACAGGGTTAGTCCTTCATCAAGTCTTACAGTAGCAGCTGGCAGTACAGGGTTAGTCCTTCATCAAGTCTCACCGTAGCAGCTGGCAGTACAGGGTTAGTCCTTCATCAAGTCTTACCGTAGCAGCAGGACGTACAGGGTTAGTCCTTCATCAAGTCTTACCGTAGCAGCTGGCAGTACAGGGTTAGTCCTTCATCAAGTCTTACAGTAGCAGCTGGCAGTACAGGGTTAGTCCTTCATCAAGTCTTACAGTAGCAGCTGGCAGTACAGGGTTAATCCTTCATCAAGTCTTACAGTAGCAGCTGGCAGTACAGGGTAAATCCTTCATCAAGTCTTACAGTAGCAGCTGGAAGTACAGGGTTAATCCTTCATCAAGTCTTACAGCTGGCAGTACAGGGTTAATCCTTCATCAAGTCTTACAGCTGGCAGTACAGGGTTAATCCTTCATCAAGTCTTACAGTAGCAGCTGGCAGTACAGGGTTAATCCTTCATCAAGTCTTACAGTAGCAGCTGGCAGTACAGGGTTAATCCTTCATCAAGTCTTACAACTGGCAGTACAGGGTTAATCCTTCATCAAGTCTTACAGTAGCAGCTGGCAGTACGGGGTTAATCCTTCATCATTTCTTACAGTAGCAGCTGGCAGTACAGGGTTAATCCTTCATCAAGTCTTACAGTAGCAGCTGTCAGTACAGGGCTAATCCTTCATCAAGTCTTACAGTAGCAGCTGGCATTACAGGGTAAATCCTTCATCAAGTCTTACAATAGCAGCTGGCAGTACAGGGTTAATCCTTCATCAAGTCTTACAGTAGCAGCTGGCAGTACAGGGTTAGTCCTTCATCAAGTCTTACAGTAGCAGCTGGCAGTACAGGGTTAATCCTTCTTCAAGTCTTACAGTAGCATCTGGCAGTACAGGGTTAATCCTTCATCAAGTCTTACAGTAGCAGCTGGCAGTACAGGGTTAGTCCTTCATCAAGTCTTACAGTAGCAGCTGGCAGTACAGGGTTAGTCCTTCATCAAGTCTTACAGTAGCAGCTGGCAGTACAGGGTTAGTCCTTCATCAAGTCTTACAGTAGCAGCAGGCAGTACAGGGTTAATCCTTCATCAAGTCTTACAGTAGCAGCTAGCAGTACAGGGTTAATCCTTCATCAAGTCTTACAACTGGCAGTACAGGGTTAATCCTTCATCAAGTCTTACAGTAGCAGCTGGCAGTACGGGGTTAATCCTTCATCAAGTCTTACAGTAGCAGCTGGCAGTACAGGGTTAATCCTTCATCAAGTCTTACAGTAGCAGCTGGCAGTACAAGGCTAATCCTTCATCAAGTCTTACAGTAGCAGCTGGCAGTACAGGGCTAATCCTTCATCAAGTTTTACAGTAGCATCTGGCAGTACAGGCTTAATCCTTCATCAAGTCTTACAGTAGCAGCTGGCAGTACAGGGTAAATACTTCATCAAGTCTTACAATAGCAGCTGGCAGTACAGGGTTAATCCTTCATCAAGTCTTACAGTAGCAGCTGGAAGTACAGGGTTAATCCTTCATCAAGTCTTACAGCTGGCAGTACAGGGTTAATCCTTCATCAAGTCTTACAGCTGGCAGTACAGGGTTAGTCCTTCATCAAGTCTTACAGTAGCAGCTGGCAGTACAGGGTTAGTCCTTCATCAAGTCTTACAGTAGCAGCTGGCAGTACAGGGTTAGTCCTTCATCAAGTCTTACAGTAGTAGCAGGCAGTACAGGGTTAATCCTTCATCAAGTCTTACAGTAGCAGCTAGCAGTACAGGGTTAATCCTTCATCAAGTCTTACAACTGGCAGTACAGGGTTAATCCTTCATCAAGTCTTACAGTAGCAGCTGGCAGTACGGGGTTAATCCTTCATCAAGTCTTACAGTAGCAGCTGGCAGTACAGGGTTAATCCTTCATCAAGTCTTACAGTAGCAGCTGGCAGTACAGGGCTAATCCTTCATCAAGTCTTACAGTAGCAGCTGGCAGTACAGGGCTAATCCTTCATCAAGTTTTACAGTAGCATCTGGCAGTACAGGCTTAATCCTTCATCAAGTCTTACAGTAGCAGCTGGCAGTACAGGGTAAATACTTCATCAAGTCTTACAGTAGCAGCTGGCAGTACAGGGTTAATCCTTCATCAAGTCTTACAGTAGCAGCTGGAAGTACAGGGTTAATCCTTCATCAAGTCTTACAGTAGGCAGTACAGGGTTAATCCTTCATCAAGTCTTACAGCTGTCGGTACAGGGTTAATCCTTCATCAAGTCTTACAACTGGCAGTACAGGGTTAATCCTTCATCAAGTCTTACAGTAGCAGCTGGCAGTACGGGGTTAATCCTTCATCAAGTCTTACAGTAGCAGCTGGCAGTACAGGGTTAATCCTTCATCAAGTCTTACAGTAGCAGCTGGCAGTACAGGGCTAATCCTTCATCAAGTCTTACAGTAGCAGCTGGCAGTACAGGGCTAATCCTTCATCAAGTCTTACAGTAGCAGCTGGCAGTACAGAGTAAATCCTTCATCAAGTCTTACAATAGCAGCTGGCAGTACAGGGTTAATCCTTCATCAAGTCTTACAGTAGCAGCTGGAAGTACAGGGTTAATCCTTCATCAAGTCTTACAGCTGGCAGTACAGGGTTAATCCTTCATCAAGTCTTACAGCTGGCAGTACAGGGTTAATCCTTCATCAAGTCTTACAGTAGCAGCTGGCAGTACAGGGTTAATCCTTCATCAAGTCTTACAGTAGCAGCTGGCAGTACAGGGTTAATCCTTCATCAAGTCTTACAGTAGCAGCTGGCAGTACAGGGCTAATCCTTCATCAAGTCTTACAGTAGCAGCTGGCAGTACAGGGTAAATCCTTCATCAAGTCTTACAATAGCAGCTGGCAGTACAGGGTTAATCCTTCATCAAGTCTTACAGTAGCAGCTGGAAGTACCCGGGTTAATCCTTCATCAAGTCTTACAGCTGGCAGTACAGGGTTAATCCTTCATCAAGTCTTACAGCTGGCAGTACAGGGTTAGTCCTTCATCAAGTCTTACAGCTGGCAGTACAGGGTTAATCCTTCATCAAGTCTTACAGTAGCAGCTGGCAGTACAGGGTTAATCCTTCATCAAGTCTTACAACTGGCAGTACAGGGTTAATCCTTCATCAAGTCTTACAGTAGCAGCTGGCAGTACAGGGTTAATCCTTCATCAAGTCTTACAGTAGCAGCTGGCAGTACAGGGCTAATCCTTCATCAAGTTTTACAGTAGCAGCTGGCAGTACGGGGTTAATCCTTCATCAAGTCTTATAGTAGCAGCTGGCAGTACAGGGTTAATCCTTCATCAAGTCTTACAGTAGCAGCTGGCAGTACAGGGCTAATCCTTCATCAAGTTTTACAGTAGCAGCTGGCAGTACAGGGTTAATCCTTCATCAAGTCTTACAGTAGCAGCTGGCAGTACAGGGTTAATCCTTCATCAAGTCTTACAGTAGCAGCTGGCAGTACAGGGTTAATCCTTTATCAAGTCTTACAACTGGCAGTACAGGGTTAATCCTTCATCAAGTCTTACAGTAGCAGCTGGCAGTACGAGGTTAATCCTTCATCAAGTCTTATAGTAGCAGCTGGCAGTACAGGGTTAATCCTTCATCAAGTCTTACAGTAGCAGCTGGCAGTACAGGGCTAATCCTTCATCAAGTTTTACAGTAGCAGCTGGCAGTACAGGGTTAATCCTTCATCAAGTCTTACAGTAGCAGCTGGCAGTACAGGGTTAATCCTTCATCAAGTCTTACAGTAGCAGCTGGCAGTACAGGGTTAATCCTTCATCAAGTCTTACAGTAGCAGCTGGCAGTACAGGGTTAATCCTTCATCAAGTATTACAGTAGCAGCTGGCAGTACAGGGTTAATCCTTCATCAAGTCTTACAGTAGCAGCTGGAAGTACCCGGGTTAATCCTTCATCAAGTCTTACAGCTGGCAGTACAGGGTTAATCCTTCATCAAGTCTTACAGCTGGCAGTACAGGGTTAGTCCTTCATCAAGTCTTACAGCTGGCAGTACAGGGTTAATCCTTCATCAAGTCTTACAGTAGCAGCTGGCAGTACAGGGTTAATCCTTCATCAAGTCTTACAACTGGCAGTACAGGGTTAATCCTTCATCAAGTCTTACAGTAGCAGCTGGCAGTACAGGGTTAATCCTTCATCAAGTCTTACAGTAGCAGCTGGCAGTACAGGGCTAATCCTTCATCAAGTTTTACAGTAGCAGCTGGCAGTACGGGGTTAATCCTTCATCAAGTCTTATAGTAGCAGCTGGCAGTACAGGGTTAATCCTTCATCAAGTCTTACAGTAGCAGCTGGCAGTACAGGGCTAATCCTTCATCAAGTTTTACAGTAGCAGCTGGCAGTACAGGGTTAATCCTTCATCAAGTCTTACAGTAGCAGCTGGCAGTACAGGGTTAATCCTTCATCAAGTCTTACAGTAGCAGCTGGCAGTACAGGGTTAATCCTTCATCAAGTCTTACAACTGGCAGTACAGGGTTAATCCTTCATCAAGTCTTACAGTAGCAGCTGGCAGTACGAGGTTAATCCTTCATCAAGTCTTATAGTAGCAGCTGGCAGTACAGGGTTAATCCTTCATCAAGTCTTACAGTAGCAGCTGGCAGTACAGGGCTAATCCTTCATCAAGTTTTACAGTAGCAGCTGGCAGTACAGGGTTAATCCTTCATCAAGTCTTACAGTAGCAGCTGGCAGTACAGGGTTAATCCTTCAAGTCTTACAGTAGCAGCTGGCAGTACAGGGTTAATCCTTCATCAAGTCTTACAGTAGCAGCTGGCAGTACAGGGTTAATCCTTCATCAAGTATTACAGTAGCAGCTGGCAGTACAGGGTTAATCCTTCATCAAGTCTTACAGTAGCAGCTGTTGTTGATTCTTAATGCTAGAATACAACATGTAGCTGTATAGTTCATACCTATTTGTTCATGTCAAGCTGTGACCAATTATTGTTCCTTCTCAGCATACCACAGGGTGTGTGTTGCTTTTAATAACCCTCTGATTGGTAAACCCTCTTAGTAAGGCTGATGATCAGTAGGCCTTTATTTCATCTATTGTACACAGACTTCCCTTGAGTTTCTTCAATTCCGCAACTTGACCCACTTTTCACAGAAATCTACCCATTTCTTAAATCATTTCTGGTTATTTTGAAGTCATTTGTTCTTAACACCAAACAAACTTAAAATAGAGAAGTAATTGACTCTTAATTCCATTACCAATGAAAGGGGTTTAACACAACGTTGACTCACCTGCCAATCATTTTAAATGTGTGTGTGAACGATTTCAGCTCAAAAACACTTTCTTTCAGTGCAGGAGGAATGTTGTTTTTCCTTTTTATTTAATAGAGCCTGATTACCAGCCAGGGCCTGTCATCCCTGCTACTGTGCTGCATGGTAGTTTTGATAGGTTTTAGCATACTTTTTATTTATTTAACTAGGCAAGTCAGTTAAGAACAAACTCTTATTTTCAATGACGGCCTAGGAACAGTGGGTTAACTGCCTTGTTCAGGAGCAGAACGACAGATTTGTATCTTGTCAGCTCAGGGGTTTGAACTTGCAACCTTCCGGTTACTAGTCCAACGCTCTAACCACTAGGCTACATCCAGCAGTCTTCTTTCTATACGCCACACTATCTATCACTTTACTTAGGGAGTGTAAACAACTCTCCCAGTACAGCTTCATGATCTCCTGTGCTATAAAGCTCCACGCTGCTCTACAGCTCCGACAGGGGACTTGATATGGGGAGCAATAAGACTTCTGACAGAGGTTTGTATCCCAAATAGCCCACTATTCCCTATATAGTGCCCTGGTCAAAATGAGTGCACTATAAAGGGAAAAGGGGGGCCATTTGGGATACGGTCTGTGACTGATGGTGGTAGTTATGTGTCTTTCAAACTGGCCTCAATCTGGTCCTCTTCCCCCGAGCCACTGGCATGTTTACAACTGTCTTCCTGTGTTTATTGTGTGTGTGTCTGTTTGTGGTGTGTGTGTGTGTGTGTCTGTTTGTCATGTGTGTGTGTGTGTGTGTGTGTGTGTGTGTGTGTGTGTGTGTGTGTGTGTGTGTGTGTTTGTCGTGTGTGTGTGTGTGTGTGTGTGTGTGTCTGTCGGTGTGTGTGTGTGTGTGTGTGTGTGTGTGTGTGTGTGTGTGTGTGTGTACCACGGTGTAGGTGTAGAGAGGATATAGTAAGATGTGGAGATGGATGCATCTCTTCTCTCAGCAGAACTTTAACTGTTAGGAAACACACACTTCCTCTATCTCAGTATCAGTAACAGTCAGGGGGGGGGGGGGTGGTTTACTACCACCCTGTTCAGGCCAACAGCTCACATTTCTCTTACTGAAAAACGTATTTATCAGGCTTCAAATGTATATCTCTTTTGCTATGTTTTTTAAAGATGCAATATGCCTGGTTGCTAAAATTGTGAGTAGAATCATTGTAACGTCTAAAGAGCTGTGAGTAGAATCATTGTAACGTCTAAAGAGACCGGGAAGCATAGAAATAGAGCGCATAGAGCAGATCTACTGCTTCTTAGACTTGCTTTCAATGAGATTGAAAGATCTAAATAAAAGCATTTCTATGTGAATTTGGTTGGATCCCCAAGAAGCGACATATTGCTGCTTTTAAAAGAGGTCATGAACATTTTATAATTTTTAGTCATCTTACAAACATATGTTTTTTACCATTTTTATGTTCTGTTAAACGTTTGTTTGGTTTGATCATCATTTCTACCAAGTTGTATTACGAATCTTTTATAAGACGTTATCAATGCAACTTGTTGATTTGATGCAGAAGTTAAGATGGAGAAAAACATGTCCTTCCCTGAGCTGCTTTTCAAGACCATGAGATCTATCCTCAGGCTGGGGCCTATTCTCCTCCATCTCCCTTCCAATCAGAGTCTGATTAGGGGATAATTGGCAGAAGATCGGCCTCGGTTATGAGCCATCGGAGGGATGTGGGGGGTAGAGAGGGTGTGGGCGTGGTTGAAGGGGTGGCCTCACACTTTACCCACGTCTCTGTTGTTGAACTGGTTGTTGAGACAGCATGCAGTCTGGTGGACACACAGTGGAGAGAACAGCCCACTGATTATATTGCGTTTACATTTCAGTGGTTATCTCGTACACTATTTGAGTTTTGACTTTGAATTAACAGTGATTGAGTAATCAGATTAAGGGATGTACGAAAGTGTACATGTTATCCATTATGAAATAAACATTATTTTAGTTAAGAGAAGGAACGTGAGAGTCTTAAAACAGTAAGCCATTCAATGACCTTATGAAAGTACATTCAGCCCAGTCTATTATAACCTATAACACTGCTGTCTGTTTGATCAGAGAATCATTTCTAGACTAAATCCTTCCCATGCTAATGTACAATTAGGAATGTGTTCATTTCATTTTCCTCATTAGCAAAAGTCTGTTTTGGGTTTCCAAATGCAGATGTTTTTAAAATTCTTTTAGCAATCAGAAAATAATACATTTTAAAATATATATTTTTTGTATAATTTTTGATCCTGGTATATAGTTAATTTTTTCCTTAAACATTAACTCTCTCTATTGTAGATTTTATTAAAAAAATATAAAGTAGTTTAGATTTGAGTCGCCAACTTTGACTTTTTCATCAAAGTCAAATGAACTTTAGTTTCATGAGGTGAAATGAACTTTAGTTTGATGTGGTGAATTGAACTTTAGTTTCATGAGGTGAATTGAACTTTAGTTTCATGAGGTGAATTGAACTTTAGTTTCATGAGGTGAATTGAACTTTAGTTTCATGAGGTGAAACTAACTTTAGCGTCTGTGTCATACAATTAAACATTAGTTTATCAAATTCCGTTTTCGTGGTGTTTAAAAAAAAAACAATGTACTAGCAGCCAAACAGTTTACGTCTTGGTGTTCTACTGTTAGAGTAGAGAAAGACAAATACAGAAGAAAAGTGTCATTTTAGTATTGTAGTGAATAGATTTTTTTTCATTCATAAAATAATCATTTAATTCCATTGTATAAAAATGCCACACATGCTCTTCATCAGTAAATGAGGAATAACTGTTGCTTTTTCAAAACAAACACTGTAGAACACACTTTCATTCTTATTTACCACATCAATTAAAGTAACATGATAATTCCTCTTCATTAACTATGTGTTTGTAAAGAAACAACTAAGGGAGTGTGCTGAAGGGGATTTCTATCTGTTGTCTTTGGTTGGTTGTGTCTGTTCTACCTCACTAGCATTAGTAATGCATGATGGGAAAAACAACAGCCTCTTTAATCAGACACTTTTAGAACAGACCATTTATGAATTTATTAGGGGAACCATTTCCTGTAGTTGACAGTCCTACACCCTAACCCCACCGGCAGGCTGCCAAGCAACACCCCCATTTCTGATCGTTTTATTATAACCTGAAGTAAATAACCCTCAGATCGTTCCTCTGGCTCCATGGTGAAATAACCATATGAGCAGCATTGAGGTCCTGTTTTCTGGAGATGAAACAGTCTTTGTTTGCCTCAGATCAGTCAGATTAGAATGAGACTTTCTGAAGCAGGAGGGTTGCTTCCTGAATGGCACCCTATTCCCTTTATAGTGCACTACTTTAGACCAGGTTAAATGGCACGCTTTTCCCTTCATATTGCACTACTTTAGACCAGGGCCCCTATAAAGGGCACAGGGTGTTATTTGAGACAGACAGGGTATCTAAAGCCGTGGCTGCTACTGCTCCGTGCTCCCTGCCACTGTTTCCTGCCCCTATCCACGCTGTCTTTCACCAGGTCCTCCAGGGACGTCTGAATAGGCTTGGGTTACGGAGAGAGGGATGAGGGATCACCCCCCCTCTTTTTGGGTTCCAAGTCGGGGAGACCCCTCTCTCCCCTGTCCTCCCATTCTCCTGGAGGGTTGTCTGAGCCTTCTAATGCAGCCTACAGGAGACCTCTTGTGCCCATTCCTCAATCGGGGTCCTCTCATCCATTTGAACCTTTTACACCCCACCCCCACCCCTCTCCCCAGACACCCCGCCTCTCAACCCCCCTCACCCCCTCAGAGAGTTGGGCAGGGGCTTGGCGAGGAGAGTGAACGGCAGGCAGGTGACCGATGAGCACTGTCAATATAGCTCTTTGATCACGTGCATAAAACCCTTCCCCCTTTACCCCTCCCTCCCACTCCTCCTCCTCCGCCTGCTAGCCTCATCCACCCCCCTCCTCTTTCCCTGCGATGCAAATCAGCCGTTCTGCTCTCTGCTGCTCTGCTCTGTTCATTCACAGGGACAGAGGGAGGGGCCACTAGTAGCTAGCTCCTCCTGTTTCTAATGCCGCCTCAGTCAGGCAGGCAGCAGCATGGGGCTTTGTTGTGGACTGGAGCTGGACAGAGAAAGAGAGAACGAGGGAAGGAGAGAGAAATAGGGAGAATAGAGAGAGAGAGAGGAAGGGGGAGAGAGAGACCCTGACGTTAACCAGGGGTCAAACTAGTAAAGAGGGGCTGTTCTGTTGTTGTGGACTACTACTGCTGCTGTTGCTCCCCGGAAACATAGCACCGTGTTGGGAGTTCCTGGTGAGTTTGCTGCCTCTGCTTTTGTCTCGGGTCTATTTTTAACTAGTGGCGGCTGTTCAGTTCCTCTTCCTCTCACGTGAGAGCCCGGCGTTAGACTTCGTCTTCGTTAGCAGTCGGTTTCTAGAAAGGAGGGAATCCACTGTTTGTGTGAATGAAGGGCTGTTGCATCTCAGTCACCCGTAGATGTAGTTCATGCAGATGATGTAGCTATTGTTTGCATGGCCCTGACTGTTTCAACCACTCTCTTTGTTTGCTCTGCTTGATTTGAATGATTGAAATGAGTGCTCATAGGGAACAGTCCTTGATATTTAGGACGACTGGTCTCTGCTCAGGGTTGGTATGTGTGTCTACCGCCTATCGTATAATGTACACATGTTAAATCAATTTATGACTGTTAAGACAACATAGTTGTGTTAGAACCATGCAAATGGCTTTATAAATGTAAATTCCAGAATATAATTGTCCATACATTTAAATACACTATTTAGCCCTTAGAGAATTGCTTTACTCTCTTATGTTTATGGAAATATTCACCCATCTTTTTATGCAAAAACCTTGTTTGTAATTATTACATCTTTGAAGTGGAACTACTTTTCCATCCGGTTAAATGTTTTTTCAGTATAAAAGTAATTGTTCTGTTGGATGTTTGACACAGTAACAGATTGTTTAAATGGGTCTACCTGGGGCTATCAGTACCACCCTACCCCCTCTCTAAACCCCAGTCCTCCCCTGGTCTACCATACTACCTCCTCTCTAAACCCTAGTCCTCCCCTGGTCTACCATACTACCTCCTCTCTAAACCCTAGTCCTCTCCTGGTCTACCACCCTACCTCCTCTCTAAACCCAAGTCCTCTCCTGGTCTACCATACTACCTCCTCTCTAAACCCCAGTCCTCTCCTGGTCTACCACCCTACCTCCTCTCTAAACCCCAGTCCTCTCCTGGTCTACCACCCTACCCCCTCTAACCCAGTCCTCTCCTGGTCTACCATACTACCCCCTCTCTAAACCCTACTCCTCTCCTGGTCTACCATACTACCTCCTCTCTAAACCCCAGTCCTCTCCTGGTCTACCACCCTACCTCCTCTCTAAACCCCAGTCCTCTCCTGGTCTACCACCCTACCCCCTCTAACCCAGTCCTCTCCTGGTCTACCATACTACCCCCTCTCTAAACCCTACTCCTCTCCTGGTCTACCATACTACCTCCGCTCTAAACCCCAGTCCTCTCCTGGTCTACCACCCTACCTCCTCTCTAAACCCCAGTCCTCTCCTGGTCTACCATACTACCTCCTCTCTAAACCCTAGTCCTCTCCTGGTCTACCATACTACCTCCTCTCTAAACCCCAGTCCTCTCCTGGTCTACCACCCTACCCCCTCTCTAAACCCCAGCCCTCCCCTGGTCTACCATACTACCCCTTCTCTAAACCCCAGTCCTCTCCTGGTCTACCATACTACCCCCTCTCTAAACCCCTACCCCCTCTCTAAACCCCAGTCCTCTCCTGGTCTACCACCCTACCCCCTCTCTAAACCCCAGCCCTCCCCTGGTCTACCATACTACCCCCTCTCTAAACCCCAGTCCTCTCCTGGTCTACCATACTACCCCCTCTCTAAACCCCAGTCCTCCCCTGGTCTACCATACTACCCCCTCTCTAAACCCCAGTCCTACCCTGGTCTACCATACTACCTCCTCTCTAAACCCCAGTCGTCTCCTGGTCTACCATACTACCTCCTCTCTAAACCCCAGTCCTCTCCTGGTCTACCATACTACCTGGTCTACCATACTACCCCCTCTCTAAACCCTAGTCCTCTCCTGGTCTACCATACTACCTCCTCTCTAAACCCCAGTCCTCTCCTGGTCTACCACCCTACCTCCTCTCTAAACCCCAGTCCTCTCCTGGTCTACCACCCTACCCCCTCTAACCCAGTCCTCTCCTGGTCTACCATACTACCCCATCTCTAAACCCTAGTCCTCTCCTGGTCTACCATACTACCTCCTCTCTAAACCCCAGTCCTCTCCTGGTCTACCACCCTACCCCCTCTAACCCAGTCCTCCCCTGGTCTACCACCCTACCCCCTCTCTAAACCCCTACCCCTCTCTAAACCCCAGTCCTCTCCTGGTCTACCACCCTACGCCCTCTCTAAACCCCAGCCCTCCCCTGGTCTACCATACTACCCCCTCTCTAAACCCCAGTCCTCTCCTGGTCTACCATACTACCCCCTCTCTAAACCCCTACCCCCTCTCTAAACCCCAGTCCTCTCCTGGTCTACCACCCTACCCCCTCTCTAAACCCCAGCCCTCCCCTGGTCTACCATACTACCCCCTCTCTAAACCCCAGTCCTCTCCTGGTCTACCATACTACCCCCTCTCTAAACCCCAGTCCTCCCCTGGTCTACCATACTACCCCCTCTCTAAACCCCAGTCCTCCCCTGGTCTACCATACTACCTCCTCTCTAAACCCCAGTCCTCTCCTGGTCTACCATACTACCTCCTCTCTAAACCCCAGTCCTCTCCTGGTCTACCATACTACCTCCTCTCTAAACCACAGTCCTCCCCTCTAAACCCCAGTCCTCCTCTCTAATCCCCAGTCCTCCCCTGGTCTACCATACTACCTCTCTAAACCCCAGTCCTCCCCTGGTCTACCATACTACCTCCTCTCTAAACCCCAGTCCTCCCCTGGTCTACCATACTATCCCCTCTCTAAACCCCAGTCCAGTCCTCTCCTGGTCTACCATACTACCTCCTCTCTAAACCCCAGTCCAGTCCTCTCCTGGTCTACCATACTACCCCCTCTCTAAACCCCAGTCCTCCCCTGGTCTACCATACTACCTCCTCTCTAAACCCCAGTCCTCCCCTGGTCTACCATACTACCTCCTCTCTAAACCCCAGTCCTCTCCTGGTCTACCATTCTACCTCCTCTCTAAACCCCAGTCCAGTCCTCTCCTGGTCTACCATACTACCTCCTCTCTAAACCCCAGTCCTCTCCTGGTCTACCATACTACCCCCTCTCTAAACCCCAGTCCTCCCCTCTAAACCCCAGTCCTCTCCTCTAAACCCCAGTCCTCTCCTGGTCTACCATACTACCTCCTCTCTAAACCCCAGTCCAGTCCTCTCCTGGTCTACCATACTACCTCCTCTCTAAACCCCAGTCCTCCCCTGGTCTACCATACTACCCCCTCTCTAAACCCCAGTCCTCTCCTGGTCTACCATACTACCTCCTCTCTAAACCCCAGTCCTCTCCTGGTCTACCATACTACCTCCTCTCTAAACCCCAGTCCTCCCCTGGTCTACCATACTACCTCCTCTCTAAACCCCAGTCCTCCCCTGTTCTACCATACTACTGCCTCTCTAAACCCCAGTCCTCCCCTGGTCTACCATACTACCCCCTCTCTAAACCCCAGTCTAGTCCTCTCCTGGTCTACCATACTACCTCCTCTCTAAACCCCAGTCCAGTCCTCTCCTGGTCTACCATACTACCCCCTCTCTAAACCCCAGTCCTCCCCTGGTCTACCATACTACCTCCTCTGTAAACCCCAGTCCTCCTCTCTAAACCCCAGTCCTCCCCTGGTCTACCATACTACCTCCTCTCTAAACCCCAGTCCTCCCCTGGTCTACCATACTACCTCCTCTCTAAACCCCAGTCCTCCCCTGGTCTACCATACTACCTCCTCTCCAAACCCCAGTCCTCTCCTGGTCTACCATACTACCTCCTCTCTAAACCCTTGTCCTCCCATGGTCTACCATACTACCTCCTCTCTAAACCTCAGTCCTCCCCTGGTCTACCATACTACCCCCTCTCTAAACCCCAGTCCTCCCCTCTAAACCCCAGTCCTCTCCTGGTCTACCAAACTACCTCCTCTCTAAACCCCAGTCCTCCCCTGGTCTACCATACTACATCCTCTCTAAACCCCAGTCCTCCTGGTCTACCATACTACCTCCTCTCTAAACCCCAGTCCTCCCCTGGTCTACCATACTACCCCCTCTCTAAACCCCAGTCCTCTCCTGGTCTACCATACTACCTCCTCTCTAAACCCCAGTCCTCCCCTGGTCTCAAAGCATGTGATTAATTTTCACATTGCACCAGGGAGCTCAATCAAGAAGGATCTGCGACAGAACCAGATTCCCTCCACAGCTCCCAGTTCAAACTGAAATATTACAGGAGGGAGAGCTGGGTTATACGGCTTGAGGCGTGGCCAAACACACACACACACAGGCCCCGACGCAACCCCCAACCAGTCATCCAAGCCGCCAGGCAGGAGCCACACTTCTCAGCCCCAGTAGCAGCGCCCCTCACCGCCCCGGGGCTCCAGACCTCCTGGCCACCGGGTCACTGGGTCAGCCTGAAATTACCCGTCATGATTAACTCTTTACACTCCTACTGCAGAACACAGGACAGGTTTAATGGAATGGAATGGAAGGCTCTATGTTAGAACAACTAGGGGGACAGTTTAATATCAACTGAATGGAAGTTAAACTTTGTCTTGACTTGGAACTAAAATAGTTTTTTGTCTATTGCTCGCTAAGCTGTTGTAGAGAGGTGGAGTATTGTAGTGTGTCTGTGTGAGCTAGAGTGAATGTGTGTGTGTGTGTGTCCCTGGCTGTGTGTGTGTGTGTGTGTGTGGGGGGGGGGGGGTAGCCCTAGCCCTAGCCCTGCCCCGCCCCTAGTGAGTGATCTTTCCCTCCTTGTGAAACAAAACACTCGTCTATTCTTCCCCCACTTTCCCTCATCTCTCAATGAAACCTTTTTCCAAGATGCTTAAGCAGCCATAGAGGCATTTTGCTGGGCCATAGAGAATACTGTAGAGCCAGCCATAGAGGCATTTTGCTGGGCCATAGAGAACGTTGTAGAGCCAGCCATAGAGGCATTTTGCTGGCACTTAGAGAATACTGTAGAGCCAGCCATAGAGGCATTTTGCTGGCCTTTAGAGAATGCAGTAGAGCCAGCCATAGAGGCATTTTGCTGGCCTTTAGAGAATACTGTAGAGCCAGCCATAGAGGTATTTTGCTGGCCCTTAGAGAATGCAGTAGAGCCAGCCATAGCGGCATTTTGCTGGCCTTTAGAGAATACTGTAGAGCCAGCCATAGAGGCATTTTGCTGGCCCTTAGAGAATGCAGTAGAGCCAGCCATAGAGGCATTTTGCTGGCCCTTAGAGAATGCAGTAGAGCCAGCCATAGAGGCATTTTGCTGGCCCTTAGAGAACGTTGTAGAGCCAGCCATAGAGGCATTTTGCTGGCCCTTATAGAACGTTGTAGAGCCAGCCATAGAGGCATTTTGCTGGCACTTAGAGTACACAGTAGAGGTCTGCTCTCTACTAGACAACCAGTCTAGAGTTCTGTTGAAATGGGAGATGTTTATCATGGCATATTTGACACACACTGCTACTAATAATAAAACTCATGGACTGACTGAATCGTGGACTGGCTGAATCGTGGACTGACCGAATCGTGGACTGACCGAATCGTGTACTGACCGAATCGTGGACTGACTGAATCGTGGACTGACTGAATCGTGGACTGACTGAATCGTGGACTGACTGAATCGTGGACTGACTGAATCGTGGACTGACTGAATCGTGGACTGATTGAATCATGGACTGACTGAATCGTGGACTGACTTGTGTGGCCGGGGCCACTGGCTGCTTTTGTGTGATTACCCACAATGCCTTTCAATGTCTTTCTCTGGACGTGCCATTTTTTCCACCTCTATTGATGGATGGGTTGACTTGACGCTTTGAATGGCAGATCTCCTCCTAGACCTTCCACTCCCATTGTGTTGCTGGGCCAGATAGAGAGAGAGAGAGAGAGAGAGAGGGACCAGAAGGAGAGAAGGCATTGAGCTCCAGTAGAATTTAAAAGTCTAAGTCAGTAGTCTGCTGGTCCTGATAAGAATTAGTTATAAATGACAGATGAGATTAAATAGAGCAGTAATGAGAGAAGGATATCTGAATATGGTAGTTTTACCTGCTGCTGAATGAATGAATGAATACAACCCTTCCCTTATGGGAATAATTGACACATAAACAAACATTACAATAACTCACTATGATAATTAAATGATAATTTCTCTTCCAGTGTTCTCTGCATTGCGCCTTCCATAAAGAGTGAAACAAATAATCTATATATATATCTCAATACCTAATAGAAAATAAGGTTATCCTGCTAGTGTTTGTCATTATAGCTGGTTTAGGGATGTGTTTAGCCCTGTCTATAGAATGAGTGTTTGTCATTATAGCTGGTTTAGGGATGTGTTTAGTTCTGTCTATATAATGAGTGTTTGTCATTATAGCTGGTTTAGGGATGTGTTTAGTTCTGTCTATATAATGAGTGTTTGTCATTATAGCTGGTTTAGGGATGTGTTTAGTTCTGTCTATATAATGAGTGTTTGTCATTATAGCTGGTTTAGGGATGTGTTTAGTTCTGTCTATATAATGAGTGTTTGTCATTATAGCTGGTTTAGGGATGTGTTTAGTTCTGTCTATATAATGAGTGTTTGTCATTATAGCTGGTTTAGGGATGTGTTTAGCCCTGTCTATATAATGAGTGTTTGTCATTATAGCTGGTTTAGGGATGTGTTTAGTTCTGTCTATATAATGAGTGTTTGTCATTATAGCTGGTTTAGGGATGTGTTTAGCCCTGTCTATATAATGAGTGTTTGTCATTATAGCTGGTTTAGGGATGTGTTTAGTTCTGTCTATATAATGAGTGTTTGTCATTATAGCTGGTTTAGGGATGTGTTTAGTTCTGTCTATATAATGAGTGTTTGTCATTATAGCTGGTTTAGGGATGTGTTTAGTTCTGTCTATATAATGAGTGTTTGTCATTATAGCTGGTTTAGGGATGTGTTTAGCCCTGTCTATATAATGAGTGTTTGTCATTATAGCTGGTTTAGGGATGTGTTTAGTTCTGTCTATATAATGAGTGTTTGTCATTATAGCTGGTTTAGGGATGTGTTTAGTTCTGTCTATATAATGAGTGTTTGTCATTATAGCTGGTTTAGGGATGTGTTTAGTTCTGTCTATATAATGAGTGTTTGTCATTATAGCTGGTTTAGGGATGTGTTTAGCCCTGTCTATATAATGAGTGTTTGTCATTATAGCTGGTTTAGGGATGTGTTTAGTTCTGTCTATATAATGAGTGTTTGTCATTATAGCTGGTTTAGGGATGTGTTTAGTTCTGTCTATATAATGAGTGTTTGTCATTATAGCTGGTTTAGGGATGTGTTTAGTTCTGTCTATATAATGAGTGTTTGTCATTATAGCTGGTTTAGGGATGTGTTTAGCCCTGTCTATATAATGAGTGTTTGTCATTATAGCTGGTTTAGGGATGTGTTTAGCCCTGTCTATAGAATGAGTGTTTGTCATTATAGCTGGTTTAGGGATGTATTTAGCCCTGTCTATATAATGAGTGTTTGTCATTATAGCTGGTTTAGGGATGTGTTTAGCCCTGTCTATAGAATGAGTGTTTGTCATTATAGCTGGTTTAGGGATGTGTTTAGCCCTGTCTATAGAATGAGTGTTTGTCATTATAGCTGGTTTAGGGATGTGTTTAGTTCTGTCTATATAATGAGTGTTTGTCATTATAGCTGGGTTAGGGATGTGTTTAGCCCTGTCTATAGAATGAGTGTTTGTCATTATAGCTGGTTTAGGGATGTGTTTAGTTCTGTCTATATAATGAGTGTTTGTCATTATAGCTGGTTTAGGGATGTGTTTAGTTCTGTCTATATAATAAGTGTTTGTCATTATAGCTGGTTTAGGGATGTGTTTAGTTCTGTCTATATAATGAGTGTTTGTCATTATAGCTGGTTTAGGGATGTGTTTAGCTACAATGCCCTGTCTATATAATGAGTGTTTGTCATTATAGCTGGTTTAGGGATGTGTTTAGTTCTGTCTATATAATGAGTGTTTGTCATTATAGCTGGTTTAGGGATGTGTTTAGCTACAATGCCCTGTCTATATAATGAGTGTTTGTCATTATAGCTGGGTTAGGGATGTGTTTAGTTCTGTCTATATAATTAGTGCCCTGTATACCGAGCTGTTTAAATACAAAGATTTCAACCCTTAGCAAACCTCACCTCTAGAAAACCCCAGTGTCTGTATATTAGACTAGGTTTTCATTTTGTTCAAATTTCTTTTAAACTATTGATTGGCATCGCAGTGTTATAACAAACCTAAACCTCTCAGTAGTAATGGTAGGCTTGAGTTCAGTAATTGAACATGTAACAGTAGCCTAGTGTTGTGATCTAGGTGAGATGAAGGCAGGCTGTCTGCAGAAGGGGATTACCTGGCTGGTCTCAGGGGAGCCTGACCCCTGACCTCTATAATGAAAAGGGGGAGGGCCCCAGACAAAAGACTTGTTAGACCCAGAGAACACAACACACTGGAAACGTATCCCTTGTCCCCAATGTGATGGAATACTCTGGTATGTCTCACCTTTTCCTCTTTAAGATCCCTGCCTCTACTGCCTCATTTTCCTGCTCTTAAAGATCCCTGCATCTACTGCTTCCTTTTCCTGCTCTTAAAGATCCCTGCCTCTACTGCTTCCTTTTCCTGCGCTTAAAGATCCCTGCCTCTACTGCTTCCTTTTCCTGCTCTTAAAGATTCCTGCCTCTACTGCTTCCCTTTCCTCCTCTTAAAGATTCCTGCCTCTACTGCTTCCTTTCCTCCTCTTAAAGATTCCTGCCTCTACTGCTTCCTTTCCTGCTCTTAAAGATTCCTGGCTCTACTGCTTCCCTTTCCTCCTCTTAAAGATCCCTGCCTCTACTGCTTCCTTTCCTCCTCTTAAAGATCCCTGCCTCTACTGCTTCCTTTCCTCCTCTTAAAGATTCCTGCCTCTACTGCTTCCTTTTCCTGCTCTTAAAGATTCCTGCCTCTACTGCTTCCTTTTCCTGCTCTTAAAGATCCCTGCCTCTACTGCTTCCTTTTCCTGCTCTTAAAGATTCCTGCCTCTACTGCTTCCTTTTCCTCCTCTTAAAGATTCCTGCCTCTACTGCTTCCTTTTCCTCCCTTAAAGATCCCTGCCTCTACTGCCTCCTTTTCCTCCTCTTAAAGATTCCTGCCTCTACTGCTTCCCTTTCCTCCTCTTAAAGATTCCTGCCTCTACTGCTTCCTTTTCCTGCTCTTAAAGATTCCTGCCTCTACTGCTTCCTTTTCCTCCTCTTAAAGATTCCTGCCTCTACTGCTTCCTTTTCCTCCCTTAAAGATCCCTGCCTCTACTGCCTCCTTTTCCTGCTCTTAAAGATCCCTGCCTCTACTGCTTCCTTTTCCTCCTCTTAAAGATCCCTGCCTCTACTGCTTCCCTTTCCTCATCTTAAAGATTCCAACCATTCCTTTCACTGACTCAATGTTTTGAGGGGAAAATGGGCGAACAGCGAACACTTGAAATGTAGCCAACCAACGCGAGGAGTGGAAATGTGACGCTTTGGATATTCTAAAGAACCTTTGGCTGCCTGGCTGGAGCTGGGGGGAGGTAGATTGTTTGTGTGTGGAATTGGATTGGAAGTAGTGTTATGTATGAAGTCTGACTTTGAGCTGTGGCTTTTGAATCAAAGCGGGAAGATCAAAGTTGTTATTCATGTGTGTCAGACGGTGTTTGATCTACTGCTGCTGCAGAGTGTAGACTCGCTTCACCTCAGTGGAATTCTTAACGCGTATCGGAACAGACAGTGATTGATTTGTGTGTGTGTGTCCAGGAAGTCCTCCTGTTTTGCCTCCCAGAACCATAGCTCCCCTTTTCATAAGCCTTAATACCATGGATTCATTCAACAATAGCTGAATTTAAAAGCAACATTATTAAATGAACCTTGGGTAAGAAACAAACAGCTATGGCCATTATAAGCTGTGTTTTCAGTTGTTGTGAATAACTGAACGCTATGTTTTCAGTTGTTGTGGATGACTGAACGCTGTGTTTTCAGTTGTTGTGGATGACTGAACGCTGTGTTTTCAGTTGTTGTGGATGACTGAACGCTATGTTTTCAGTTGTTGTGGATGACTGAACTCTATGTTTTCAGTTGTTGTGGATGACTGAACGCTGTGTTTTCAGTTGTTGTGGATGACTGAACGCTATGTTTTCAGTTGTTGTGGATTACTGAACGCTATGTTTTCAGTTGTTGTGAATGACTGAACGCTGTGTTTTCAGTTGTTGTGAATGACTGAACGCTATGTTTTCAGTTGTTGTGAATGACTGAACGCTATGTTTTCAGTTGTTGTGGATGACTGAACGCTATGTTTTCAGTTGTTGTGGATGACTGAACGCTATGTTTTCAGTTGTTGTGGATGACTGAACTCTATGTTTTCAGTTGTTGTGGATGACTGAACGCTATGTTTTCAGTTGTTGTGGATGACTGAACGCTGTGTTTTCAGTTGTTGTGAATGACTGAACGCTATGTTTTCAGTTGTTGTGGATGACTGAACGCTATGTTTTCAGTTGTTGTGGATGACTGAATTCCTGGTGATATTGCAGTGGCAAATAACTTCCCATCATGATTTTCTAATTCCACCTTTTGCCTTTTCCTCTCATTTCAGTCACCCTCCCCAAGGCCCTCTTCCTCCCAGCCTCCTCCTCTCCCCCCGCCCCCTCCAGACGCTCCATGCAGTCCCCCTCCTCCTATCGCCTGCCCCATCCGCTGCCCCCTCTGCCCGTGCGGAAGGGGGTCCGGGGCCGGCGCCCCAAACTGCAGACCATCGCCCTGCTCAAGGCAGCGGCAGAGGCAGCAGCGGAGGCTGCTCTGAATGGTACGCCACAGGTCTCCGGCTCCCAGCTAGCACCCAGACCCCATAAGAAGAGGGGGCCCAAGCCTGGGAGCAAGGTAAGGGCCTATGGTCAATGAACCCGTTTCCTGGATCCAGATTGAGTTTAGTACTGGACTGAAAAAGTATGCTTATTGGAGCAGCAGTTGTATTGTCTGTCTGTTTAATGAAATGTGTGACTGGTTGCAGTGATTGGCTCCAGTCAACACTCCCGGAGGAATTTTACCTCCAGTCCAATCACTTTACACAATGTTGTATGACGACATCACAGTGGTATTACTACAGTAGGGGTGCTGTGTAGTGTCGGTATATGATAGGGATCGAAGAGTTGTCAGTGAACGGCAGGAGCCTAGTGGTTAGAGCGTTGGACTAGTAACCGGAAGGTTGCAAGTTCAAACCCCCGAGCTGACAAGGTACAAATCTGTCGTTCTGCCCCTGAACAGGCAGTTAACCCACTGTTCCTAGGCTGTCATTGAAAATAAGAGTTTGTTCTTAACTGACTTGCCTGGTTAAATAAAGGTCAAATAAAAAAGGTTGTGTTTGTTCAGAGGAAGCCACGTGTGCTGCCCTCCTCGGGGACAGGCTCTGTATATACTACTACAGCCTCTGAGACCAGACTGATCAACAACGTTCATGGACCGAAGGACAACAGCCCCGGAGTGGTCTCCACAGGTAAGACTCAGTCCTGTCAGATAAATAATAACATTAATGCAGTTTAACAGATCGCTGTATTAACAGATATACACATTAGACCTGCTCTTTCCTTGACATAGACTGATCAGGTGAAGCTATGATCCCTTATTGATGTAACTTGTTAAATCCTCTTCAATCAGTGTAGATGAAGGGGAGGTTAAACAAGGATTTTTAAGCCTTGAGACAATTGAGACATGGATTGTGTATGTGCCATTCAGAGGGTGATTGGGCAAGACAAAGGATTTAAGTGCCTTTGAACGGGGTATGGTAGTAGGTGCCAGGCACACCGGTTTGGGTCAAGAACGCTGCTGGGGTTTTCACACTCAACAGTTTCCTGTGTGTATCAAGAATGGTCCACCAGTCAAAGGACACCCAGCCATCTTGACACAACTGTGGGAAGCTTTAGAGTCAACATGGTCCAGCATCTCTGTGGAACGCTTTCTACACCTTGTAGAGTCCATGCCCGGACGAATTGAGGCTGTTCTGAGGGGAAAAGGGGGTGCAACTCCATGTTAGGAAGGTGTTCCTAATGTTTGGTGCACTCAGTATATATTCACACGCTAGAGCAGTCCAGCTGGTCCCTTGTACTGAGTGATTTAACTGGTCCATCTAGAGCAGTCCAGCTGGTCACTGTACTGAGTGATTTAACTGGTCCATCTAGAGCAGTCCAGCTGGTCTCTTGTTCTGAGTGATTTAACTGGTCCATCTAGAGCAGTCCAACTGGTCCCTTGTACTGAGTGATTTAACTGGTCCATCTAGAGCAGTCCAGCTGGTCATTGTTCTGAGTGATTTAACAGGTCCATCTAGAGCAGTCCAGCTGGTCATTGTTCTGAGTGATTTAACTGGTCCATCTAGAGCAGTCCAGCTGGTCATTGTTCTGAGTGATTTAACAGGTCCATCTAGAGCAGTCCAGCTGGTCATTGTTCTGAGTGATTTAACTGGTCCATCTAGAGCAGTCCAGCTGGTCATTGTTCTGAGTGATTTAACTGGTCCATCTAGAGCAGTCCAGCTGGTCATTGTTCTGAGTGATTTAACTGGTCCATCTAGAGCAGTCCAGCTGGTCCCCTGTACTGAGTGATTTAACTGGTCCATCTAGAGCAGTCCAGCTGGTCATTGTTCTGAGTGATTTAACTGGTCCATCTAGAGCAGTCCAGCTGGTCTCTTGTTCTGAGTGATTTAACTGGTCCATCTAGAGCAGTCCAACTGGTCTCTTGTTCTGAGTGATTTAACTGGTCCATCTAGAGCAGTCCAACTGGTCCCTTGTACTGAGTGATTTAACTGGTCCATCTAGAGCAGTCCAACTGGTCATTGTTCTGAGTGATTTAACTGGTCCATCTAGAGCAGTCCAGCTGGTCATTGTTCTGAGTGATTTAACTGGTCCATCTAGAGCAGTCCAGCTGGTCATTGTTCTGAGTGATTTAACTGGTCCATCTAGAGCAGTCCAGCTGGTCCCCTGTACTGAGTGATTTAACTGGTCCATCTAGAGCAGTCCAGCTGGTCATTGTTCTGAGTGATTTAACTGGTCCATCTAGAGCAGTCCAGCTGGTCATTGTTCTGAGTGATTTAAACTGGTCCATCTAGAGCAGTCCAGTTGGTCATTGTTCTGAGTGATTTAACTGGTCCATCTAGAATGAAGCTTTAGACATGTTCTAGTGCTTCCTGACCCCTGACCTTCATCTCTCTCTCTCTCTCTCTCTCTCTCTCTCTCTCTCTCTCTCTCTCTCTCTCTCTCTCTCTCTCTCTCTCTCTCTCTCTCTCTCTCTCTCTCTCTCTCTCTCTCTCTCTCTCTCTCTCTCTCTCTCTCTCTCTCTCTCTCTCTCTCTCTCCCCCAGTGTGTGTGTACGTGAACAAGCACGGAGCCTGCGGTCCACACCTGGACAGGAAGCAGTTGCAGCAGCTGCCGGACCACTTTGGGCCAGGTCCGGTCAACACTGTCCTACAGCAGGCTGTTCAGGCATGTGTGGACTGTGCCTACCAACCAACCTTCCTCTTCAGTTTCCTACAGTCCCAGTCCGATGGAGGAGAGATCATCAGAGGTATGTTAGCCATAGATATATAACTCTAGATAGGAGGAGAGATCATCAGAGGTATTATAGCCATAGATGTATAACCCTAGACAGGAGGAGATCATCAAGAGGTATTATAGCCATAGATGTATAACCCTAGACAGGAGGAGAGATCATCAAGAGGTTTTATAGCATAGATATATAACCCTAGATAGGCTGATGTCATGTAGTCCCTATACGTCAGAATGGAACAGTTGGTCAGCCATTTTAGCTGGGGCCTGTCCTGATATGTGGTCTGTGGTTATAGCTAGTGTAGTATTGTATTGTTCTCATGACATCATGAGGTGTTCTATGGTTGTGTAATGAAGGAGGGTCGGTGAACTGCTGTGCTGACGTGATGAGTAACTAAGCTTGCCTGTGAGCTGAAGACTTCAAGCTAATGCCTGTAGGCTTTAGTTCAGCTCGCTAACACAGTCCTGTGACGTGTCGGAGACTCCGGTCCGAACCCAGATGGTCCAACCCTCACTGGACAGAAACACTAGGGTTGTTACTCCACAGTGATGTCATGACATGATGAGGAAGCCAGAAGAACACCCCGGCCCCTAGACCGTCTACTCTACACAGACTCTACATATTCAAATAGTTCCTCAGTCCTCATTAAAATAATGGCAAATTCCAAATGGGAATATGGGGGTAGGCTGGGGATTCAATCAGGCAGTAGGAATTGGTTTAGGCTGCAGAGCCCACATGGTGCACTGGATAATGCCTGGTGGGATAAAGTGTGTGTGCAGCAGCTGATGTCATGTGTCTGGGGGTAATGAGAAGTGACATGCGTCCGTAACCTGGTTTGGGAGGGGCTCCCCGGGGGGGTCCCAGTCTGTGTGTGTGTGTGGGGGGGTCATCTGATGCTGGGCCATCTGTTACTGCACCATAGAAACCAAATAATCATGTCTCTTATTGCGCCATAGAAACCAAATAATCATGTCTTTACTGCGCCATAGAAACCAAATAATAATGTCTCTTATTGCGCCATAGAAACCAAATAATAATGTCTTTACTGCGCCATAGAAACCAAATAATCATGTCTTTACTGCGCCATAGAAACCAAATAATCATGTCTTTACTGCGCCATAGAAACCAAATAATCATGTCTGTTACTGCGCCATAGAATCCAAATAATCATGTCTTTACTGCGCCATAGAAACCAAATAATCATGTCTTTACTGCGCCATAGAAACCAAATAATCATGTCTTTACTGCGCCATAGAAACCAAATAATCATGTCTTTACTGCGCCATAGAAACCAAATAATCATGTCTTTACTGCGCCATAGAAACCAAATAATAATGTCTTTACTGCGCCATAGAAACCAAATAATCATGTCTTTACTGCGCCATAGAAACCAAATAATCATGTCTTTACTGCGCCATAGAAACCAAATAATAATGTCTTTACTGCGCCATAGAAACCAAATAATCATGTCTTTACTGCGCCATAGAAACCAAATAATCATGTCTTTACTGCGCCATAGAAACCAAATAATCATGTCTTTACTGCGCCATAGAAACCAAATAATCATGTCTCTTATTGCGCCATAGAAACCAAATAATCATGTCTTTACTGCGCCATAGAAACCAAATAATCATGTCTTTACTGCGCCATAGAAACCAAATAATCATGTCTTTACTGCGCCATAGAAACCAAATAATCATGTCTTTACTGCGCCATAGAAACCAAATAATCATGTCTCTTATTGCACCATAGAAACCAAATAATCATGTCTTTACTGCGCCATAGAAACCAAATAATCATGTCTTTACTGCGCCATAGAAACCAAATAATCATGTCTTTACTGCGCCATAGAAACCAAATAATCATGTCTTTACTGCGCCATAGAATCATGGTTCTCATGGTTCTCTCTTGTTCCTCGACAGCAGACAAATGGTGAGCAATATGTTTGGAACATGGAATCACAATAAAATCACAGTATCGAATCGCAATACATATAGAATTGTGAGAATCTCCATACATAAGTATGGTGATAATATGGTATGGTCAGGTCCCTAACAGATAATATGGTATGGTCAGGTCCCTAACAGATAATATGGTATGGTCAAGTCCCTAACAGATAATATGGTATGGTCAGGTCCCTAACAGATAATATGGTATGGTCAGGTCCCTAACAGATAGTGTTTCAACAGCTAGGTAAAGAGCTATGTGATGTATGTCTGGTACAGCCAGTCACTTCTCCATCTGCTGAGTGCCTCTGCCTGCCTCTCTCAGCCCAGATACAGACAGTTGAAGTCGGAAGTTTACATACACCTTAGCCAAACACATTTAACACTTAGTTTTTCACAATTCCTGACATTTAATCCTAGTAAAAATTCCCTGTTTTTAGGTCAGTTAGGGTCAGCACTTTATTTTAAGAATGTGAAATGTCAGAATAATAGTAGAGAGAATGATTTATTTCAGCTTTTATTTCTTTCATCGCATTCCCAGTGGGTCAGAAGTTTACATACACTCAATTAGTATTTGATAGCATTGCCTTTAAATTGTTTAACTTGGGTCAAAGGTTTCGGGTAACCTTCCATAAGCTTCCCACAATAAGTTGGGTGAATTTTGGCCCATTCCTCCTGACAGAGCTGATGTAACTAAGTCAGGTTTGTAGGCCTCCTTGCTGTCCCAGGCCTTCAGTGCCTCTGTAATCAGCTAGATACCATATGACTGTGTCTATCTGTTCTGTCTCCCACCCTGCAGTGCGGTCTGATGGGGGGATCCACTATGTCAAGCTGCCACAGGCCTCCTCTGCCTCCTTTGTGCTCAGGTTCATGGAGACTCTGTGTCACCAGCTGCAGAGTGACAACCTGTTCTCCTCCCAACCCTTCAGCCCTGCATTCATGGCCTCCACTGCACACACAGCCTACGACAGGAGCACGTCAGGTAATGCCTGCCACCCGATTTTGTGTGTGTGTGTGTGTGTGTTTGTGAGCTTTTCCTTATCTTTGTCACAAAGCCACAAGCCAGCATGTATTTCCCATCAACCTACACCATCAACAGTCACAATATAAACTGTGGCTATTTCTCTAATATTCCATTGGTCATCTATAATGTCATAGCATTTCCTTCAACAGGTCACTGACCCACATGAAACATCAGACCCCTCTATAAAACACAAGTTTATAGAGATCTCAGTGGCCCTTCGTTGGCAGTAGCTGATGCCGTCTCTTGTCCCTCCTCTGTTGTCTTCAGTAAAAGAAGAGATCTCAGTGGTCCTCAGTTGGCAGTAGCTGATGCCATCTCTTTTCTCTCCTCTGTTGTCTTCAGTAAAAGAAGAGATGTCAGAGGCCTTGTCCATAGCCAGAGGCTCCGTAGGAAGGAGCAGGCGCTTCCAGATGGACAGAAACAGGGACTGTAACCTTTACCCTTCTCCCCTGTCCTCCTCCAAACGGCTGCACAGCACAGAGGCACACCCCTCGGAAGGTACACTAACACCCCTCAGCCTCAGAGTTACCCCTGGTGCACTCACTGGGGATACATCACAATAGTTTGAAATGACCTCCTGTCCTTCCTTTGTCATCTCGTCTCCTTCAGTACTGATATATAAACACAAAATACAGGATAAGGAAAAACTAAATGGAGGATAGCTACCCAGGAATTGACTTTCACCTGTCCAGTTTTAATGTCAGTGCAGATGAAATGAGGAGAGGAAGCCTCTCTACACTATTAAGATGCAGCCCAGTGCTGGACTGGGCACTGTGATTAACTAGAAGGAGAGGAAGCCTCTCTACACTATTAAGATGCAGCCCAGTGCTGGACTGGGCACTGTGATTAACTAGAAGGAGAGGAAGCCTCTCTACACTATTAAGATGCAGCCCAGTGCTGGACTGGGCACTGTGATTAACTAGAAGGAGAGGAAGCCTCTCTACACTATTAAGATGCAGCCCAGTGCTGGACTGGGCACTGTGATTAACTAGAAGGAGAGGAAGCCTCTCTACACTATTAAGATGCAGCCCAGTGCTGGACTGGGCACTGTGATTAACTAGAAGGAGAGGAAGCCTCTCTACACTATTAAGATGCAGCCCAGTGCTGGACTGGGCACTATGATTAACTAGAAGGAGAGGAAGCCTCTCTACACTATTAAGATGCAGCCCAGTGCTGGACTGGGCACTGTGATTAACTAGAAGGAGAGGAAGCCTCTCTACACTATTAAGATGCAGCCCAGTGCTGGACTGGGCACTGTGATTAACTAGAAGGAGAGGAAGCCTCTCTACACTATTAAGATGCAGCCCAGTGCTGGACTGGGCACTGTGATTAACTAGAAGGAGAGGAAGCCTCTCTACACTATTAAGATTCAGCCCAGTGCTGGACTGGGCACTATGATTAACTAGAAGGAGAGGAAGCCTCTCTACACTATTAAGATGCAGCCCAGTGCTGGACTGGGCACTGTGATTAACTAGAAGGAGAGGAAGCCTCTCTACACTATTAAGATTCAGCCCAGTGCTGGACTGGGCACTATGATTAACTAGAAGGAGAGGAAGCCTCTCTACACTATTAAGATGCAGCCCAGTGCTGGACTGGGCACTATGATTAACTAGAAGGAGAGGAAGCCTCTCTGCACTATTAAGATGCAGCCCAGTGCTGGACTGGGCACTGTGATTAACTAGAAGGAGAGGAAGCCTCTCTACACTATTAAGATGCAGCCCAGTGCTGGACTGGGCACTGTGATTAACTAGAAGGAGAGGAAGCCTCTCTACACTATTAAGATGCAGCCCAGTGCTGGACTGGGCACTGTGATTAACTAGAAGGAGAGGAAGCCTCTCTACACTATTAAGATTCAGCCCAGTGCTGGACTGGGCACTGTGATTAACTAGAAGGAGAGGAAGCCTCTCTACACTATTAAGATGCAGCCCAGTGCTGGACTGGGCACTGTGATTAACTAGAAGGAAAGGAAGCCTCTCTACACTATTAAGATGCAGCCCAGTGCTGGACTGGGCACTGTGATTAACTAGAAGGAGAGGAAGCCTCTCTACACTATTAAGATGCAGCCCAGTGCTGGACTGGGCACTGTGATTAACTAGAAGGATCACTCTACTGAATTAACACAAATAACCACTTCCTTGTGTCCTCAGTAGAGTGATAGTTGTGGCCAATCGTCTTCCTTCTTATTGCCTCCTGATTCTACATTATTGAAACACTTTCCTTAATGCATAACTGCTGTTTGGTTAATTAAAACTTCTGCTTGTATAGTTTATTCATGAAGTCTTAGTAACTGTACAGATACTGATGACCTGCCACTGTTCAATGTAATTGCATCAGCAACTAACGGCTAAGCTACCACTTCTTGATTAATCACTAAGCAGCTAACGGCTAAGCTACCACTTCATGATTAATCACCAAGCAGCTGACGGCTAAGCTACCACTTCATGATTAATCACCGATCACCAAGCAGCTAACGGCTAAGCTACCACTTCATGATTAATCACCAAGCAGCTAACAGCTAAGCTACCACTTCATGATTAATCACCAATCACCAAGCAGCTAACGGCTAAGCTACCACTTAATGATTAATCACTGATCACCAAGCAGCTAACGGCTAAGCTACCACTTTATGATTAATCACCAAGCAGCTAACGGCTAAGCTACCACTTCATGATTAATCACCAAGCAGCTAACGGCTAAGCTACCACTTCATGATTAATCACAAAGCAGCTAACGGCTAAGCTACCACTTCATGATTAATCACCGATCACCAAGCAGCTAACGGCTAAGCTACCACTTCATGATTAATCACCGATCACCAAGCAGCTAACGGCTAAGCTACCACTTCATGATTAATCACCGATCACCAAGCAGCTAACGGCTAAGCTACCACTTCATGATTAATCACCGATCATCAAGCAGCTAACGGCTAAGCTACCACTTCATGATTAATCACCAAGCAGCTAACGGCTAAGCTACCACTTCATGATTAATCACCGATCACCAAGCAGCTAACGGCTAAGTTACCACTTCATGATTAATCACCGATCACCAAGCAGCTAACGGCTAAGCTACCACTTCATGATTAATCACCAAACAGCTAACGGCTAAGCTACCACTTCATGATTAATCACCAACCACTTGCTTAGTTTCTCATGACACATTATCAGATGTCATTTTACTTAAAGAATTCATGTGGTTGTGACACTGTATTAGTGTGTGTCTATACGCTGACGATCCTACCTCTCTTACCCTCCATCAGAGCCCCTTCCTCGCAGTGAGAACGGTTTGACTGAGGACCCTATGGACACCTCCACCTCTCCCTCCATGACCCCTCGCCCCCTGACACAACGCACCACCTCAGAGTACCGTGGCCAGGGGTCCAGCAGCCCCTACTACCCTGGGTCTGGGTCTGGTCACCCCCCACCACCACCCCTCAGGCGCCTGGCCCCCAACCCTTCTGACCTGGGGTCCAGAGGGCTACAGAGAAGAGTGGAAGGTAGGCCTTGTAAGAGCTTAACCCCCATTGGCTGGCTGACTGGGCGGGCCTTGTGTGTGCCTCTAGATTCTAGTTGGCCATTTACGTTTGTTTGAATGTTGATTTTTGGGGGGGGGCTAGGCTTCCTGTGTTGGAGCAGATCACATTCAGCATTTTAGTAACTTAGCAGACGCTCGTATCCAGAGCGACTTAGTTAGTGCATTCATCTTAAGATAGCTAGGTGAGACAACCACACATCTCAGTCGCAGTCAGTGCATTTTCCAGAATAAAGCAGCTGAGACAGTGCTAGCAAGACAAGTTAGTTCAAGAAAGACGATGGTGTTTTTATTTTCATTTGTTTAACCGAAGTGTAGTCAGGATGCAGTAAATATGTTGTGTAGCACTGCCACCTAGTGGACAATGCGATGGCTATGTTGTGTAGCACTGCCACCTAGTGGACAATGCCATGGATATGTTGTGTAGCACTGCCACCTAGTGGACAATGCCATGGATATGTTGTGCCTTCCCTGTAAAGTAATTTTATTTATTTAACTAGACAAGTCAGTTAAGAACAAATTCTTATTTTCAATGACGGCCTAGGAACAGTGGGTTAACTGCCTTGTTCAGAGGCAGAATGGCACCTTGTCAGCTCGGGGATTTGAAACCTTTCGGTTACTAGTCCAACGCTCTAACCACTAGGCTACCCTGCCGCCCTGTAAAGTCTGAAACTATTAGTATTCATGGTGGTTAACTATAAAGGTGAGTATTGAATTCTGACTCTCTGCTGCTCTGTCTGTGTGTTCTGTTGTTCAGCTGCGAGCTCCACCACAGGTCCTGAGCACCTGGCAGCTGCAGACCGGGAGGCTGCCGGGAACGCCCCTTCCTCCTGGTCTGTGGATGAGGTGATGCAGTTTGTCCACGACGCCGACCCCCAAACACTCGGACCCCACGTGGAGCTCTTCAGAAAACACGTGAGTTGACCTTGATTGATTTATTTATTGATTGATGATGTTTCTTGTCCTTTTTCTTCCTTTGGAGCATCACTGCTGATAGAGGGAAGGAGACGAGGAGGCAGACACTACACTATTGAGATGCTCCCTAGATGTGTGTCTAAGTGCCGGGTCCAGGCCTGATGTTACACTATTGAGATGCTCCCTAGATGTGTGTCTAAGTGTCCCGGGTCCAGGCCTGATGCTCCCTAGATGTGTGTCTAAGTGTCCCGGGTAAAGGCCTGATGTTACACTATTGAGATGCTCCCTAGATGTGTGTCTAAGTGTCCCGGGTCCAGGCCTGATGTTACACTATTGAGATGCCCCTTAGATGTGTGTCTAAGTGTCCCGGGTCCAGGCCTGATGTTACACTATTGAGATGCTCCCTAGATGTGTGTCTAAGTGTCCCGGGTCCAGGCCTGATGTTACACTATTAAGATGCCCCCTAGATGTGTGTCTAAGTGTCCCGGGTCCAGGCCTGATGTTACACTATTAAGATGCCCCCTAGATGTGTGTCTAAGTGTCCCGGGTCCAGGCCTGATGTTACACTATTGAGATGCCCCCTAGATGTGTGTCTAAGTGTCCCGGGTCCAGGCCTGATGTTACACTATTGAGATGCCCCCTAGATGTGTGTCTAAGTGTCCCGGGTCCAGGCCTGATGTTACACTATTGAGATGCCCCCTAGATGTGTGTCTAAGTGTCCCGGGTCCAGGCCTGATGTTACACTATTGAGATGCCCCCTAGATTATTTTTATGTTGTGTAAAAATTCAATAAATATCCCCAAAAATAAATTCACTCCAGGATATGTGTTAGGTGTCTGGCCTGGTTCTGATGTGCTCCAGCCCTCCTCGCTGTGTGTATGTCCCTGTCAGAAGCAGGAAGGGAGGACCTATGTGTCACAGATAGATTTACAACAGTGTTCTAATTCTATTCCTATGGCCTGTGTCCTCTGTGTTTAGTCTATAACCTGGGAGACTAGCACTGGCCTGTCTCAGAACCTTCCCTACCTGTCTGGAGAGAATCACTTTCATTCCCTCCAGGAAAACCCAACTCTGTTCAACCATACAGGCCATCTACAACGCAGTGAATGTTTACAGTACGACGGCAGACATTTTCTGTTGATGTCTGTCTGGACATCTCAGCTCAGAGAGAATTGTGTTGTTGTTCTGCTGTTATGTTGGTTCTGTGTTGGGGAAAATAGGTGCACCTATCACTGTTGAACGTTAAAAAAAACCCCACAACCTTTCATTTAGAAGAGTTAATCATAGATGTTTCGGCCATCTTGGCTGTCATCTTGTCCTGTGTTGGTGCTAAGCCCTCTTTCTGACTGCGTTTGTCTCTTGTCTTCAGGAGATCGACGGAAAGGCGCTGATGCTTCTACGTAGTGACATCATCATGAAGTACATGGGTCTGAAGCTAGGCCCCGCCCTCAAGCTATGTCACCACATCGAGAGGCTCAAACAGACCAAACAGTAACACACACACACACACACACACACACACACACACACACACACACACACACACACACACACACACACACACACACACACTAGAATGGGAAGATCATCTTTGCTGTGAAACCCTAAGCACAATGAGTCCTTAATCATTCCTTTGCAGAGACCTTCATACCTCATCCTGTGATGAAGAGCATTCAGAGAAACAGTATGAACGTCAGTGTGAACGTCAGTGTGAACGTCCGTACAGAGAAACACTATGAACGAACTTCAGTCTACTATTCTTTAGAATAGACTCAGCTGAATCCCAAAGGATGATGTTGAGTGTTTACCTACCTATGCATTGCCCATGTACACCTTCTCTCAACCCTTACCTACTTAGCCTGGTCCCAGAATGTTCTGTAAAAAACAAACAGATCTGAGACCAGGCTACTGTCAGCCGTGGAGACCTGGAGATGCAAGGAGCCATCTCCACACAACCCCCAATGGCATGTATTACTTGTTGCACTAGCCTCTCATTGCAATAAGATATCAACCATTCAGCTTCTATATGGAGACTGTGATTTGATTCTTCAATAGTTTTAATATCAAAGGATGTTGATAAGGAGAATGTACCATGCTGTTAAGATTCATTGTTTGTTTTGGACACCACATTTGACCGTACTCCTTAGTGCATTCAGGGTGTGACATCACACAATCTGGACTCGTTGGAACACTGATCGTTCTTTGGATCGCCCCAATGGAACTTCTAACCAGGATCTATGATTGCGATTGGACATTGCGTGTAGATTCTAGAATAGGTTGGACAATGAAGACAGGAAGTTCCTGTTCAAGTCAACGTCTCATTGTAAAAGAAGATGGTGGACTTATGTTTGAAGAACCAGACAAAAAACCTGTGTTTTACATAAAAAGCCAAAAAATATGTTGTTTTTTTTTATATCTTGGATTTTGTACTGTCTTTAAAAGGTATTATTAATCTCTGCATATATACAGGAAGGTTGTGTTGAATCCTGTCTGTATTTTAACCCAAACAGTCTGGTATTTGTACTGGTAGTGTTGGCTACACCATCAGACCTGATGGTAGCCAAGCTGAACATTGATTGCAACACGTGTATGGCCTTCATCTCATTTCAAATCATAGCCGTTAAAAGTAGATAGTTGACTGTTGGTTGTCGGAAGGTTTTCAAGCACCAAATGGACAGTTGATATGTATCTAACGTTTCATGTTCAGGATATCCTGTATATATAGATACAAGGCTGTGTAGCAGTCAGACAAACAGGATATCCTGTATATATGGATACAAGGCTGTGTAGCAGTCAGACAAACAGGATATGGAGTGTTAGGGGGATTCAACACACAAGGAGAAGAGATGTGGATGTGGATTCATTTGTGTCACAACAACCTATAATGTGATAAAATAGGACTTATTTTTACTATTTATCTTGTCGCTGTGGCAGAAGAAGTGATCCATTTCTGAACATTTTTCCAGAAGGTTCTCAGTTTAAATGAACGGTAATACTTCAAACGGCCTTGCTTTATTGTGATACTCAGGTTTTACTAGGCTTTTGTGTTTTAGGACAGACTTCTTCATAGTAGCATTTGCTTGTTGTAAAGTTCATTTTCTGTTTGACAATATTTTAGATCAACTTTGTATATATTTTTTAATATTCTACATTTTCGTCTGTTGTTCCATAGAAACAACACACAGTGTACATATATATACAGTAAAAACAACTTCTCAAGTACCGGTACTGGAAAAGGCTTGTTTGTTAAATAATATTCGCATATGTACTTTCACGCAATTAAACTTTTTTTTTTTTTCACCATTTGCCTCATTTCATGAGAGTTGACAAGCATTTTTATTTAACCAGGCAAGTCAGTTAAGAACAAATTCTTATTTTACAACGCGGGCCTACCGGGGAACAGTGGGTTAACTGCCTTGTTCAGGAGCAGAACAGACATTTTTACCTTGTCAGCTCAGGGATTTGATCCAGCAGCCTTTAATGGTTACCGGCCCAACACTCTAACCACCAGGCCGCCCCGGCATGAACCTTTAATCATTGGAAAAGGGAAGTGTCCCTTTTAGTATTAAATAAGTACATGTGATATTAAGACAAAGGGACATCATGTTCAACAAGAACACTTTGTTTTATTCTCATGACAGTTTTCTCCAACTGAATCACGTACAAACATGAACCATCAAATGACGGGCTAAGTGTCTGATCCTAAATCAGATATGAAATACTGTATAGGCCTAGCAAAGCATCAACAAATGTACCTTTTCACATGGAAAGTAGCAGACGATGGACAGCCACATTTCATCTGTGAACTGACAGCATTTTGTAAAAGGAGAAAGTCCTCTTTTAACAGTTTATATATTGATGAATTAAACATGAATGTAAGGTAAAAATGCCAGACGACTACAAATACAGTCACAACACTACAGCAACAAAGTCGTCCTTCGTCTCTCAACACATGGAAGAGATATTGTCCATGTCAGGAAGATTGTCCCCAATCGTCTGCCGTAGTCACAGCACTACAGCAACAAAGTCGTCCTTCGTCTCTCAACACATGGAAGAGATATTGTCCATGTCAGGAAGATTGTCCCCAATCGTCTGCCGTAGTCACAGCACTTGGCCAATGTCTCAGAAGAACGCCTTGTAACTTCTGTCAACAACAAGAGCTAGCAGTAAAGACACGTGACCAACTGGATTTGAACCTCGGGTCTCTTGTGTCCCACAAGACTGTGTTAGCCTGTTGAGCTAAAGCCTAGGCATTAGCTAAGCTCGGGGAGCTAACGCAAGTCTTCAGGTCTTAGTCCAGGATAGTTCACCTCATCACCACCTCCTTTATGTAACAGAGACCGCCCTGTCTGTCTGACCTGGGATTCGATCCCACTTCTACAATGACACTTCACGCTCCAGCCTGGTCCCACATCTGCAAGACAGTACAAACAGATCTGGGACCAGGCTAACTCCTCTCTACAAACAGATCTGGGACCAGGCTAACTCTCTACTTCCTGGGGCAGAAGGCAGCCAGACGTTGCTTCTTGATGGGGAGGATGTGGATCTCCTGTGAACTGACCTTCTTCAGTTTGATGGCCTGTCTGTTCCTGGGGAGGTTAGGGTCCTTCTGCTCCACCACATGGTGTCCTCTGGTTAGAGGCAGAGAACCGTAACACTGATGTAACAGCGCCCCCGTGTGGCCGGAGGAGTCGTGTTGTTTAATAGACAGGCTCTTACTGGACAGCCCTGAGAGAGACTTGATCTTCCCACAGAAGATGGCGGTGGTGGGGATCGCGTCTTTGACCGCCACGATGACTTTGGCTGTTTGAGAGGTGTGAAAGATCTCAAAGTTGGAGCTACCGCTGCTGCTACTGCTCTTGGGCTCGCTGCTGGGTCTATTACCGCTCCCACCTCCATCCACAACCGCCCACTGACGCCGTCTACTGAATTCTACATGGGTTACACCGTTCAACAGGCTCGGGTGGTGGTGAAGCTTCTGAGTGCACTCCGCAGGCTTTAAGACCTCCAGAGAAACAGATGTAGTGCCCTCGGGTGAAGGGAGCCAAGCTGTAGTAGTGCCCTCGGAAGAAGTGTGCCAGTCCCGCGATGAAGGACGCTCTTTTCTTTTCTGTTTACTAGCTACAGACAGGTCGAGGACAGTGTCATCGTGTTGTTGAAATGCCATTTCCTGCTTTGGTTGTATTATGGGAGGGGATTTCACTGATAGGTCAAGCACCTCCCCCTCGGGGACCATGGCAACAGAGGACAGAGAGGCCATTGACGATGGAGGGTAAAGAGTCATAATGTTACCGTGTGGTGGAGGACTGACGATCTCCTCATAGTTAGTCTGTGTGCTTTTAGTCACCATACAGGCTGGTTTAGAGGGGTCAGAGAATCCTTTGGACTCCTGGCTCTGTGGGACGGGGATAGGGAGAGGGATGGGTAGAGGCACAGGGAGAGGAACAATGACAGGGTAGGGGACCAGGAGGGTGGCAGGGGGTACCAGGGGGGCTAGTGGGGAGCTGTAGGGGTAGGAGAGGGGTGGAGGTTGGGGTTGGGATGGGGGGAACGAGGCTGAAGCAAAGTGGTCAGTTGGGGTTGACCCCGCTGGGTGACAGGAAGAGGAGTTGGGGTTGGTCTGTGCAGAAAACAGGTCCTGTATGAGGGCAGCGAATGCCGGGTTCTGGAGGATGGCATGAATACCTAGGAGAGAGAAAGAGAGACGATGGTTGTATTACTACAATCGGAGGGATCACACACCAATAGTCGACAGCTGAATTACTATATACCATTACAATTACCTGGGTCCTGGGCTGGAGGTCCAGGTAGTTTCTGATCCAGGGCTGGAGGCTGGCAGAAGGCCAACGAAGCCATGGAAGAGGTCTGAGGTTGGGTGTGACACAGCAGATTGTTCTGCAGGAAGGACAGGGAAGGGCAAGGGGGAGTCTGCTGGAGCATTGCTCCCATGGTGTTCAGATGCTGGAACACATGCTGCTCCAGGACCAGAGGCAGGGAGAGACCAGGGCCTTGGGAGAGGGAGCCCAGGGAGAGAGGCCCCTGGTGGGTCAGGAGGTACGGAGGGATCCCCTGGGGAGGGTTTCCTCCAGCCATCTGTTGGAGGGGGTGGATGGGCAGCATCACAGGACTGTCCCCCAGACAGAGAGGCTGAAGCACGGTGGCAGCCACCTTGACAGCCACCCCTTCTGGAGCCTCGGCGCTGGGACTGACCATGGTGGGGGACGCTGGGATAGTTATCATATGTGAAAGGCTTGGTTTCTGATTAGCCTGGCCAGGAGAGCTGATGCGTGAGGCCTCGCTTGCAATCAGCTGGGTGGCAGTGTTCTCTACCTTTCTGACCCCCTCTCCACCACCTCTTCCTCCTCCACTACCTCCCCCATTCTGAGGAAGGTCAGCTACATGCTCCGAGCAAAGATCCTCCATCTTCTTTTTCCTCAAAACATCCACTGGAGTCTGATCTTAGGACAGGAGGGCAATGGTTACTGTGGCCATGGTTACTGTTTAGCAGAGTCACAGACCGGCATCTAACCTGACGGGGGAAAAGAGAAAAGGCTTGTTTTAATGGAAAATGAAGTGGACAAATATGGGTCATTAGTCAGAACTAGAACTGGCAAGTTAGCAAAGTAAAGTAAGAGAAAACAACAAGGTTCAGTGTTTATTCAGTGTTCATGTGGATGAAAGCAGAGTAGACTTGGAGCTTCATGTCCCAGTCCCTCCTGCTGTGGTTTAATGAAAGACCCCGAGGACAAACTGTTGGACTTGACTTGGTTCAACTCAAAATGAACACTAAATCACTTCTAAATCCTCTTGTCTTTTCCAAATCCCCCAGTATTACCCTTGAACCTGCTAGTGATGTCTGTGTCCCAAATAGCACCCTATTCTCTGTCTAGTGTGTTACATTTGACCTGAGCACTATGAGCCCTATGGGCCCTGGTCAAAAGTAGTGCACTATAAGCCTAAGTACAATAACTAACATTGCCAGCACCAGTACATTTATTAAAAACGTGTTTCCCTGGCAGGCATAGATTAAGCAGGAATGTAATTTCATAAGGGTCATGTTTAGCCTGGTTTAATTGAGTTAGATTGAACAGAAGGTGGCTCATGTCTTTACAGAGACCTGGGAGGGAGAGAACCTGTAATAAATATAGCTGAAGCACTGACACAAGCTCACAGCTGACGTAACACTTGTTTTAGCAGCAGAACAGAGAACACAGGAAATCTGTTATTTTGTTCTCCAACATATCGACCAAATACAGGAAACAGGATATTTCTATAATGACCATAAAACTAAAACTAGACTGGATCAATATGAACAACAGTCCACCATTGTCGTGTTTTAAACCAGAGATAAAACTAGACTGGATCAATATGAACAACAGTCTACCATTGTTGTGTTTTAAACCAGAGATAAAACTAGACTGGATCAATATGAACAACAGTCCACCATTGTCGTGTTTTAAACCAGAGTTAAAACTAGACTGGATCAATATGAACAACAGTAAACCATTGTTGTGTTTTAAACCAGAGATAAAACTAGACTGGATCAATATGAACAGCAGTAAACCATTGTCGTGTTTTAAACCAGAGTTAAAACTAGACTGGATCAATATGAACAGCAGTAAACCATTGTCGTGTTTTAAACCAGAGTTAAAACTAGACTGGATCAATATGAACAACAGTCCACCATTGTTGTGTTTTAAACCAGAGTTAAAACTAGACTGGATCAATATGAACAGCAGTAAACCATTGTCGTGTTTTAAACCAGAGTTAAAACTAGACTGGATCAATATGAACAACAGTCCACCATTGTTGTGTTTTAAACCAGAGTTAAAACTAGACTGGATCAATATGAACAACAGTCCACCATTGTCGTGTTTTAAACCAGAGTTAAAACTAGACTGGATCAATATGAACAGCAGTAAACCATTGTTGTGTTTTAAACCAGAGTTCTGGAAAACCTTCACAGAGCAATTTAGATGAGTATGACTCCTGATTATGTCTAAATATGACCAGAAGCAGAACTAGTCCTTGCCTGTCACCAGTCCTCCCAGCTTCTCTCCTATCTATTAGATGTAAATGTTTTGTGGGGGAAGCCATTGGCTTTAGCCTGGTCTCAGATCTGTCTGTGCTCTCTTGACAACTCCAGCGCATTGCTGTGACAGAAATGGAGCGCAGACAGATCTGAGACCAGGCTATTGTGCGGTTGGATCAGGCTGGATATTCCTCCTCCCCTCAGTTAGATCAGGCTGGATATTCCTCCTCCACTCCGTTAGATCAGGCTGGATATTCCTCCTCCACAGTTAGATCAGGCTGGATATTCCTCCTCCCCTCAGATCAGGCTGGATATTCCTCCTCCACTCAGTTAGATCAGGCTGGATATTCCTCCTCCACTCAGTTAGATCAGGCTGGATATTCCTCCTCCACTCAGTTAGATCAGGCTGGATATTCCTCCTCCCCTCAGATCAGGCTGGATATTCCCCCTCCACAGTTAGATCAGGCTGGATATTCCTCCTCCACTCAGTTAGATCAGGCTGGATATTCCTCCTCCACTCAGTTAGATCAGGCTGGATATTCCTCCTCCACTCAGTTAGATCAGGCTGGATATTCCTCCTCTATTCAGTTAGATCAGGCTGGATATTCCTCCTCCAATCAGTCAGATCAGGCTGAATATTCCCCCTCCACTCAGATCAGGCTGGATATTCCTCCTCCACTCAGTTAGATCAGGCTGGATATTCCCCCTCCCCTCAGATCAGGCTGGATATTCCTCCTCCACTCAGATCAGACTGGATATTCCTCCTCCACTCAGTTAGATCTGGCTGGATATTCCCCCTCCACTCAGTTAGATCTGGCTGGATATTCCTCCTCCACTCAGATCAGGCTGGATATTCCTCCTCCACTCAGTTAGATCAGGCTGGATATTCCCCCTCCACTTAGTTAGATCATGCTGGATATTCCCCCTCCACTCAGTTAGATCAGGCTGGATATTCCTCCTCCACTCAGTTAGTTAGATCAGGCTGGATATTCCCCCTACAATCAGTTAGATCAGGCTGGATATTCCTCCTCCCCTCAGATCAGGCTGGATATTCCTCCTCCCCTCAGTTAGATCAGGCTGGATATTCCTCCTCCACTCAGTTAGATCAGGCTGGATATTCCTCCTCCACTCAGTAAGATCAGGCTGGATATTCCTCCTCCACTCAGTTAGATCAGGCTGGATATTCCTCCTCCACTCAGTTAGATCAGGCTGGATATTCCTCCTCCACTCAGTTAGATCAGGCTGGATATTCCTCCTCCACTCAGTTAGATCAGGCTGGATATTCCTCCTCCACTCAGTTAGATCAGGCTGGATATTCCTCCTCCACTCAGTTAGATCAGGCTGGATATTCCTCCTCCAATCAGTCAGATCAGGCTGGATATTCCTCCTCCACTCAGTTAGATCAGGCTGGATATTCCCCCTCCACTCAGTTAGATCAGACTGGATATTCCTCCTCCACTCAGTTAGATCAGGCTGGATATTCCTCCTCCCCTCAGTTAGATCAGGCTGGATATTCCTCCTCCACTCAGTTAGATCAGGCTGGATATTCCTCCTCCACTCAGTTAGATCAGGCTGGATATTCCTCCTCCAATCAGTCAGATCAGGCTGGATATTCCTCCACTCAGTTAGATCAGGCTGGATATTCCTCCACTCAGTTAGATCAGGCTGGATATTCCTCCTCCCCTCAGTTAGATCAGGCTGGATATTCCTCCTCCACTCAGTTAGATCAGGCTGGATATTCCTCCTCCACTCAGTTAGATCAGGCTGGATATTCCTCCTCCACTCAGTTAGATCAGGCTGGATATTCCTCCTCCACTCAGTTAGATCAGGCTGGATATTCCTCCTCCACTCAGTAAGATCAGGCTGGATATTCCTCCTCCACTCAGTAAGATCAGGCTGGATATTCCTCCTCCCCTCAGTCAGATCAGGCTGGATATTCCTCCTCCACTCAGTTAGATCAGGCTGGATATTCCTCCTCCACAGTTAGATCAGGCTGGATAATCCTCCTCTATTCAGTTAGATCAGGCTGGATATTCCTCCTCCCCTCAGATCAGGCTGTATATTCCTCCTCCCCTCAGATCAGGCTGGATATTCCTCCTCCAATCAGTCAGATCAGGCTGAATATTCCCCCTCCACTCAGATCAGGCTGGATATTCTTCCTCCACTCAGTTAGATCAGGCTGGATATTCCCCCTCCCCTCAGATCAGGCTGGATATTCCTCCTCCACTCAGATCAGACTGGATATTCCTCCTCCACTCAGTTAGATCTGGCTGTATATTCCCCCTCCACTCAGTTAGATCTGGCTGGATATTCCTCCTCCACTCAGATCAGGCTGGATATTCCTCCTCCACTCAGTTAGATCAGGCTGGATATTCCCCCTCCACTCAGTTAGATCAGGCTGGATATTCCTCCTCCACTCAGTTAGTTGGATCAGGCTGGATATTCCTCCTCCACTCAGTTAGATCAGGCTGGATATTCCCCCTCCACTTAGTTAGATCAGGCTGGATATTCCTCCTCCACTCAGTTAGATCAGGCTGGATATTCCTCCTCCACTCAGTTAGACCAGGCTGGATATTCCTCCTCCACTCAGTTAGATCAGGCTGGATATTCCTCCTCCACTCAGTTAGATCAGGCTGGATATTCCTCCTCCACTCAGTTAGATCAGGCTGGATATTCCCCTTCCACTCAGTTAGATCAGGCTGGATATTCCTCCTCCACTCAGTTAGATCAGGCTGGATATTCCTCCTCCACTCAGTTAGATCAGGCTGGATATTCCTCCTCCACTCCATTAGATCAGGCTGGATATTCCTCCTCCACTCAGTCAGATCAGGCTGGATATTCCTCCTCCACTCAGTTAGATCAGGCTGGATATTCCCCTTCCACTCAGTTAGATCAGGCTGGATATTCCTCCTCCCCTCAGATCAGGCTGGATATTCCTCCTCCCCTCAGTTAGATCAGGCTGGATATTCCTCCTCCACTCAGTTAGATCAGGCTGGATATTCCTCCTCCACAGTTAGATCAGGCTGGATATTCCTCCTCCACTTAGTTAGATCAGGCTGGATATTCCTCCTCCACTCCATTAGATCAGGCTGGATATTCCTCCTCCACTCCATTAGATCAGGCTGGATATTCCTCCTCCACTCCATTAGATCAGGCTGGATATTCCTCCTCCAATCCATTAGATCAGGCTGGATATTCCTCCTCCACTCAGTTAGATCAGGCTGGATATTCCTCCTCCACTCAGTTAGATCAGGTTGGATATTCCTCCTCCACTCAGTTAGAT
>NC_143039.1:14565000-14567500 GCF_057628025.1 Oncorhynchus mykiss
GGTTGGGTTAAATGCGGAAGACACGTTTCAGTTGAATGCATTCAGTTGTACAACTGACTAAGAATCCCCCTTTCCCTTTCCCTGACTGGTATTGGGAGATATTGGAGGAGATATTATTGGAGGAGAGGGAGACTGTCTTTGAGTTGCTGTGCTTCCTGAGCCCCAATCTACTGTTGTCATGGCAACACAGTCAGTGACACAGTGAAGCAGCAGCAACTCTGGCAGCCATTTTGTAGGCTACATGGATGGTAGGGTTCGTCTGTGTTGGGGGAACAGTGATGGGTTTCTTTACCAGTGCCCTTTCTCTAGGTTACTATTGTCTGATGTTGGCTGAGGTCTGATCTATATCTCCCATAACACCACAACACAACAGCACAACACCACAGCACCACAACACCACACCACAATACCACAACATCACACCACAACACCACAGCCCCACAACATACCAGCACAACAACATAACACCACAACACCACAACACCACAGCACCACATCACAGCACCACAACACCACAGACAGCATCACAACATAACACAACATCACAGCACCACAACACGACAGACAGCATCAAAACATAACACAACACCACAGCACCACAACACAACACCACAACACCACAGCACCACAACACAACAGCACCACAACATACTAGCACAACACCACAACACCACAACACCACAGCACCACAACACAACTGCACCACAACACAACAGCACCACAACATACCAGCACCACAACATACTAGCACAACACCACACAACCACAGCTCCACAGCTCCACAGCACCACAACATAACATCACAACATACCAGCACCACAACACCACAACACCACAGCACCACAACAGACATCATCACAACATAACACAACATCACAGCACCACAACATCACAGCACCACAACACCACAACATCACAGCACCACAACACCACAACATACCAGCACCACAACACCACAACACCACAGCACCACAACATACCCTCACCACAACACCACAGCACCACAACAGACATCATCACAACATAACACAACATCACAGCACCACAACATCACAGCACCACAACACCACAACATACCAGCACCACAACACCACAGCACCACAACATCACAACACCACAGACAGCATCAAAACATAACACAACAACACAGCACCACAACATAACAGCACAACACCACAGCACCACAACATAACAGCACAACACCACAGCACTTCACAGCACCACAACACCACAGACAGCATCAAAACATAACACAACAGCACCTCAAGATCACAGACAGCATCACATCATAACACAACACCACAGCACCACAACATAACAGCACAACACCACAGCACATCACCACAACACCACAGACAGCATCACAACATAACACAACACCGCAGACAGCATCACAACATAACACAACACCACAGACAGCATCACAACATAACACAACACCACAGCACATCACCACAACACCACAGACAGCATCACAACATAACACAACACCGCAGACAGCATCACAACATAACACAACACCACAGCACCTCAAGATCACTGACAGCATCACATCATAACACAACACCACAGACAGCATCACATCATAACACAACACCGCAGCACCTCAAGATCACAGACAGCATCACATCATAACACAAGACCACTGACAGCATCTGTCACGTCCTGACCTTAGTTCCTTTTTTATGTCTTTATTTTGGTTTGGTCAGGGCGGGAGTTGCGGTGGGTATTCTATGTTTTGTTCTGTGTGTTGTATTTCTATGTGTTTGGCCTGGTATGGTTCCCAATCAGAGGCAGCTGTCATTCATTGTCTCTGATTGAGAACCATACTTAGGTAGCCTGTTTTCCCACCTGTGTTTGTGGGTAGTTGTTTTCTGTTTTTGTATTCTGTACCAGACAGAACTCTTTCGTTCATTCTCTTTAGTTGTTTTTTTCATTCAGTGTTCAATTCATAAATAAAGATGAACAGGTACCACACTGCACCTTGGTCCTCACCTCTTTCCACCAACGGCCGTTACAGCATCACAACAGAACACAACACCATGTCATTTGGAGATCTACTATAGGCCTCGGGCAGGGGCCCGAATTACATTCAGCTGTCGGATGATTTTTCCCTGAGCGGATAGTTGGGGGGCAGGAACATAGTTGGAAATAATTTGTACTGTGGACTGACTGCAAGAATCCCAAACAGATAAATTACTTGACAAAAACAGAATCCTTTCAAACCTTGATTACATTGATACCATCACATATCTCACTTCCGACCCTGGGAATACTTCGGGAACAGATTTCCTAAATTTAAATCATTCCGAGTTGATTTCCCGGTGAGTTTACAGTATTTTATGTGGATAAATTAAAATGATATAGAAAAAAAACATCTAGAAAACTTATAGGGGTCAAATAAAATCTCTGGGCAGCCTATTAGGGAACCCTCGGGTAGATTGTCTAAATCTGACGACAGAGACAGGGTGTGTGTGAAAACAACACACAACGCAGACTA